>NC_068981.1:3866444-3875614 GCF_001194135.2 Octopus bimaculoides | reverse complement strand
TTGACTGAAAACTGGTAAACTGGGGGGGGGGGGCTGCACCAGGTTTCAATCCGGTTTGTCATGGTTTCTACAGCTGGATGCCTTTCCTAATGCCAACCAGGAGTGTAGCAGGTGATCTTTACGTGTTTTGAAACACCGGTACTGACCACAACTACAATCTCACTTGGATTGACAGGTCATCTCAAGCATGGTATATTGCCAAAGGCCTTGGTCACTTGTCACTGCCTTCGTGAGGTCCAAAGTTTGAAGGGTGCTTCTTATGTACCACCAGCAGGAGTACCAGTTACATGATGCTGTCAGCCATGACAGTGATTTCACTTGGTTTAACAGGTCTTCTGAATCACAGCGTATTGTCAAAGGTCTTGGTCACTTGTCATTGCCTCCATGAGGCCCAACTTTCGAAGATCATGCTTCACCACCTAATCCTATGTCTTCCTGAGTCTACCTCTTCCACAAGTTCCTCCACAATTAGAAATCAGCACTTCTTCACACAACTGTCCTCTTCCATATGTATCACATGACCATACCAATGCAGCCATCTCTCTTGCACACCACATCTTATGCCTCATATGCCCAGCTTTTCTCTCAAAGCACTTACACTCTGTCATACATGCACACTGACATTGCACATCTCAGTCATTGCCTCCATATATATATATATATATATATATATATATATATATATATATATATATATATATATATATATATATATATATATATATTAACAATGTATACATATATATATATATGTATATATATATATATATATACGACATATATATGACAGGCTTCTTTCAGTTTCCGTCTACCAAATCCACTCATAAAGCTTTGGTCAGCCCGAGGCTATAGTAGAAGACACTTGCCCAAGTTGCCATGCAGTGGGACTGAATCCGGAACCATGTGGTTGGCAAGCAAGCTTCTTACCACACAGTCACCCTCCACCTACGATGGGCAAAACCTGTATGGAATCCCATCATGGTACCTATTCCTGTCTTTGAAAGATAGAGTCAATCTGTCACCTTGCATAACACCACTAATGTTTGACTCATTAGTGGAATCTACACTGTTGCAAATATTGGGACTAGGGCCCTGGTTAGGGATAAGTACCCCTTTTACTCCTTTCCTTCCTCTCCCCCCGTCTCAGAACCCTTGTAAAAGGGTCATATACTCTGCCCTTCTTCTACCTAATCCTTTAAAAATAAAAGACGAGTTTACAACTTGTAAACCTACAAAAATTAATACTACAAGGTCAACCACGATGTTCTATTTACGTCTCTTTCAATGCAGATATCTTTGTTATTAAACAAGTGATTACGTGTTTTATATTTCCTTTTCGCTAAATAACATTCTAGTTTCATGTTTGATCTTGCTCCGGCAATATTGTGATTTTATCATTTCTTTTCACTATAATAGTTTATTATTATTATGAAATTTGTTTGATAACTGTCAGATCAGAACTTCAATGATTAAGTTTAATATTCTCCCTCCTTTGATGCAGTTTCGTTTCTATTACAACTCTATATCAATCACTTCATCTCTTTACTTTGTTGTTTTTGATTTTTTTTTTTAATATTTCATTTTTTTTTTTAATGTAAGTTCTGCATTGAATTATTTTCGATTTAGAAATCAATATTTACTAAAATTTGCTATGACCACAATCAAATAAAGACAGACATTATACTCAATTTTAGAGCTATTCATATCGTTGTTTAGATATATTTCTCACCATTTAAAGTATATTTAAATCAATATTATTGACTGGATATCGACTGAAATATGAAGCAAATTTGTTCAGCTAATCGAAGCTGTTGGTTTTATTTTATTGCTTGAACTGTATTTATTCTGGATTCTGTAGTTACATAATCCGTGCATATTAAGCAAAAGAGACCGAAATGAGATGTTTTCATTAAAAAAAAACAAAACAAAAACATTACAATTATCAACCAAACAATTATAATTATGTATTACACAAACACAGTATGTCATTAAACATGGTGTTAATCATTAAAAAAGAAACAAAACAATTTAGTTTCCTGAAAATGAACTCGTTAATAATTGGAGATGTGAATTTGTGTAAACATCTTCAATAAATTTCACATAACAGAGAATATATTTCGCACATATATCATCATCATCATCACCATCATTTAACGTCCACTTTCCATGCTAGCATGGGTTGGACGATTTGACTGGGGACTGGCGAACCAGATGGCTACACCAGGCTCCAATCTAATCTGGCGGGATCTTGGTTTATGAATTTAATTTGTTCCTGAAGGCCATTCGTGACCCAAAATGTTCGTAAACTGAAACTATTTTCCCCAGTTTTCAAGAGAAGACCCAATGAATTCCAGCAGAGATGTTTATGGAATGAAAGCTAGACAGCAACTGCCATTCTTCTGTTGATTCCCCCAGTTTATCACCAATCATTGTTGCCGGCTTGTATGTTCCTTACTGAAGACACCGTTCATCACCTGAAATGTTTTACGTTCGAAAAATTGTTTGAAAACCAATTTGTTCATGATGAGAAGCATTTATCAACTGAGATTCCTGTTTATATACGTATACACACTCACATAAACACACACACAGAAGCACAATATCCTACCCCTATGGGACAGATGCAGGTTGGTTCGAAATGATTGTCGTGGTGAATAAAGATTTGTACTAAATTCATCTTCCGTCTCCTTCATCAATTATAAACTCAACAAACACTACAGATTTCCTGACCATAGATCCAGTGAAAATTGTATCGTAACTGTAGATGACATCAGGTCGCCAAAAACAGGGAATGTGCTTTAGTCTAAGTAGTTACACACACACACACACACACACACATACATACATACATACATACATGATAGATCGCTGACCACGACATTCAAATTTTTTTTCTCCGTGTTTTTCTCCTTGTTTTTCTCCTTATTCGTTCTGTTGAAGAGCGTAGCTCGAAACGTTAAAGACTTTCCCTATTCCCGAGCGTTAAACTAATACATCCTTTTGTTGTTTACACCACCTGTCCTCGTCTGTTGTTGTTTTTTTTCGTAAATTCTCCCATATATATATATGTATATATATGAGTGGTTGGCGTTAGGGAGGGCATCCAGCTGTAGAAACTTTGCTGGATCAGATTGGAGCCTGGTGCAGCCTTCTGGCTTGCCAGTCCTCAGCCAAACCGTTCAACCCATGCCAGCATGGAAAGCAGACGTTAAACGATGACGACCATGACGATAATGATGATGATGATGATGATGATGATGATGATGATGATGAATTATAAAAACTGAATTATAAATTTCACAAGATTATAAACTTGATAATGTAATTTTTCAATTGATTGGCTGTAATTTCTCAATTGATTGGTTGTTTGTCCGTACGTTATGGAAGAGTATCTTCATGCCAGAATCCATATTACTAATATATTTTTTCTCGTTAATAAAAGAAATGAAAAATATTTTTTATCTATTGATTTGATTAAATTTTCTTTGTTTTAACTTTTCTTTTCATCATAGAGTCCTTAACATTTGTAAATAGCCATCACCACAATGTGGTTAATCTATAAAGGAAGGAAGACCTAAGCCCCATGAATTACTTAGAACGATGTGTTTGTGGGTGACCTGTTGTGGGTAGGGAAACAGCGATTAGAAACAATTGATGAAATGAATTGTAAATGTCAAGTTACTGATCGATTGAGATTTTCTCTATGACTGACAGTGGTTCCTTTGTTGTCAAATGAAATCAATGCTAATCAATTTTAATCCAATTTGCTTCTACAAATTTACTTATTTTTGCTGTTTGATACTTTTAATATCGACAAAATTCTTCTGCTGCATTTGTCTTAACTGACATTATATTCTTTCTCTGTGTTATTGTAACATTTCAAACCAGTTCAAATACATCTAGAAAAAAAAAAAATGTATATATATATATTAGGTTTAACAGATCAATAATTCACATTACACTGTGCACATGTCTGTGCGTACATGCATGTGTGAGTGTACGTGTGCATGTGTGAGAGCATGGGTGTGTGTATATGTAAGTGTATTTGCAAGAAGATGTACGTGTGTGCTCCTCTCTTCAGCTCATTGCTTTCACCATCTTTTATGCATCATGGTTCATATTTTATTGTTAGTCATGCTTATTGACACAGCTAGAAGGAGACATATTCATTAGTCTGCAGTCTATTTGCTTGTTTCATTTATTATGTCTGTTCTTCATTCTATCATTTTACTAATTTTGATATTGATTTCCAGTGCAGATATACCGTCTCTGTGCATTTAGTAGAACGGGAAAATGTCGATGGGGAAAATAAGACTGCATGACAAACATGTTTCTTTCAGAGGCATTGGTAATGTTGTGGCAGTAACGAGAGCAACAGGCAATAACCAAAACTAGGATTTCAACTCAGTTTCTTGGTATAATGTCCGCACTTATTGACCTTGATATATATTGTTAAACTACCCTATTTTCCGGCATACGAGTCAGCATAGTGTATCGTGTAAACATCTCCTAATGAGCGTATTTGTAAGTGAAATGAGTTTTCATCACTAGCTGGTGATTATTACACACTGAAGATGGGTAACTACCCAGAAACCCGGGTCTGTGTGTATCATGTAAGGCTAGAAATGGGAACGATGATTTCCCTTTACAAATACTAATTGGACACAGACAGTGTGTCGTTAGCCAGCTGGAGGTGATGTCTTCCTGGGGCTAAAAACAACAGTAACATCGTCTTCTATGGGACTGCCACATTTAGTTGGCAATTATAATTTATGATTCTGTACTAATACTGTTTACCTCTCGCTCAGAGAGTATTTGTAAGCTTAGTATTCTATCGGTTTCTTTTGCCAAATCGCTAAGTTATGGGGACGTAAACACACCAGCATCAATCGTCAAGCAATGGTAGAGGGACAAACACAGACACAAACACATACACACACACACACATATGTATATATGCATATATGTATATATGCATGCATCTATGTGTGTGCATCTTTGTGTTTGTCCTCTACCACTACTTGATGAATGGTGTTAGTGTGTTTACAAGATAGAAGATGTGTGTGTGTGTGTGTGTGTGCTTTTGTCCCCACCACCACTTGACAACCGGTGTCGGTGTGTTTACATTCCCCATAACTTAGCAGTTCAGCAAAAGAGACAGGAAATGAGTACCCTTTTCTTTAGAAAAATTTTAGTCTCTCCAAGGGCCACACTTTTTCACTCGCTATTTTTTTCTTTGGTGTAGTGACAAGTAATGTAGTATTAAAAATAAGATCCTAGGGAGCAGGTTTCAATTCCATATCGAAGCAGCTTCCTTTACATCCATATGAGAGACAGAGAAGGGGAGAGAGAGGGATGGAGATAGGCAGAGACAGAGAGGGAGAGAGAGAGAGAGAGGGGGGGAAAGAGAGAGTGGGAGGGATTGAAAGAGAGAGAAAATCCTGGTTTTGCATTCATTGGAATAAAACATGAGATTTAAGAGAGAGAAACGAGCAATATATGTTAATTATTTTGGTAAAGTGTTTGGTAAACGTTGGTGACAGAAATTGCCATGGAGACGTCATGTGGTAGAATTACTGGGCTAATGTTAATGCATGAATGTGCACATGTGGGGGTGTCTGTGTATTTATGTGTATAGAGAAACGGAAAGAAAGGGAGAGTGTGGAGGGAGAAAGAGAGAGAGAGAGAGGTTAGAATTGAAATGAAATACGATGGAGAGATACAATACATATAGTTTGTGTGTGTGTATATATGTGCTTGTATGTGAGCGTGCATCATCATCATCATCATCATCATTATCCTTGTCATCATCTTTCATCATTTAACTTCCATTTTCCATGGAAATAATGATGATGATGATACACACACACACACACACACACACACGTGCATGTGTGTGTAGATGTGTGTTTGTATGCATTTGTGTGTGTTTGTTCACACACTAAGCCTTAAACCCAATCCTTCTTCTCCCAAATGTCAGCCCTCTGAAACTTCTTTCACCAACTTCTAAATGTCCAAGAGAAACACAGATCCCATCAATCTCACTCTGTTCTCAGAAATCTTCCCCAACCTCATGGTTCTGGGTTCAGTTCCACTGCATGGCACCTTGGGCAAGAGTCTTCTACTATAGTCTTGGACTGACCAGAGCCTTGTGAGTGAATTTGGTAGACAGAAACTGAAACAAAGCCTGTCATGACCACTGACCATCTTTCTTCTCCTAACTTCTGTTTCTTTCTTTCTCTCCGTTGTAGCTGGAACAAGGAAGATGCGTTCTTGTTTGTCTCCTGTTCTAGCTTGATTTACGCGTTCGCCACCACAACCTCGTTTAGGCTTAGCAGCCCTTCCTGTTTGTTTTCACTGTCCTGTTTGTGTTACCAATTTTGACCCTCAGCAAAATCCCAAATTTTATTTAATTTGCTTTGCAGGAGCAACAGTTTTGTCGAAAGCGTATCTTGTTAAATGCTCGAAATACAAGACTAGAGAAACAGCCAACAACTTATGAAGGGTCGTTCTTTATGTTGTTTGTTTTGTTTTCCATTTGTGTCTTTCGTTGTTTGAAAGAATAGTTCATGTTCCATGTACTCGTACTTTGTATTTTTTTTGTTGTACATGTTTCGTGACATATATATATATATATATATATATATATATATATGCATATATATGTTTGTGTGTCTGGCTTTCTACCTGCTACCATCGCTAGACAACCAATGTTGGTGTGTTTATGTCCCTGTAACTTAGTGGTTCAGCAAAAGAGACCGATAGTATAAGTACTAGGCTTACAAAGAATAAATCCTGGGGTTGATGTGTTCAACTAAAGGCAGTGCCCCAGCATGGCCACAGTCAAATGACTGAAACAAATAAAAGAATAAGAGAACCTAGGGCACAGGTCCTTGCCCTCGACACCAATAAAACAAAGATTGCTGCTGCCCCTTCCATATACATTCCTCGTCTTTTGCTATCTGTCCTTTCACTAACCAAAACTGCAAATAGACCGTAAATACAAGCAAATGCTGGACAGGACTGAGTGACAGACAGGAATGATCATACGCCCCGCCCCTTCCCTCAAAATTTCATCTGCAATTACATTCCAAACACCAGCTTAATGACAAAGGTATTTTATAGAATACTTCATTACTTTCAAAATTAATTAAAACAAAAGCCCCCTGACTGGCTCCTGTGCTGGTGGCCGATTAAAAAGCACCATCTGAACATGGCCGATGCCAGGGCCGCTTGACTGACTCCCATGCTGGTGGCATGTAAAAGGCACCATCCAAACGTGGCAGATGGTGGTACCCCCTGACTAACTCCTGTGCCGGTGGTACGTAAAAAGCACCCACTATACTCTCAGAGTGGTCAGAGTTAGGAAGGGCATCCAGCTGTAGAAACATTGCCAGATCAGATTGGAGCCTGGTGCAGCCCCCAGGCTCGCCAGTCCCCAGTCAAACTGTCCAACCCATGCCAGCATGGAAAACAGATGTTAAACGATAATGATGATGATGATGATGAAAAGCAGTTTATTTCAACAGAAATATGATAACAAAAGGGTTAAATCTTCTGTGAGTGTTTCTATTATTGTCTCAACTGCATTACTAAACGAGAGTGAACGATGAACAGCAAGGAATGGTAAACAGAGGTAAGTGATAAATGTGAGTGAAAGGTGAACGAAAGTAGATGATAAGAATGTGGAAGAGAGTTCCATAGCAAGGGAGATGATAACGAACCCACTGGCACCATTGTGACAGACACCCAGTAAAAGACAAACAAGAATGAATATAGAAATCAGAACAAGATGTTCCATGCCATTTCTTCATTTTATAATTTGATAGATTGTTACAATTCCATTAAAGACTCCTGTGAACTGAACTGGCAGTAAATGACATTGCTAATTAAATTATGAAGTTAATGCTAATCCAGAAATTACTTTCTTCAATATCTGACATTATTTTAATTGCAAAACAAACGACAAAAGCAAACTGAAATGGAATAAAGAAAGAAAGGAAGAAGGAAGACAGGAAGGAAACAAAATAAACTATATTTATTAATGATTATGATTGGTTGTGGTTGTGATGATGATGATGGTGGTGACCGATGACAATGATGATGATAGTGGTGATGGTGGTGGTGGAGACGATGATGATGATGGTGGTGGTGGTCATCATCATTGTGGTGGTGGTGGTGGTGGTGGTAGTGGCAACAGCGGCGGTGATGATGACAATGATGGTGGTGTTGGTGGTAGTGGTGATGATGATGACGATGATAGTGGTGGTAGTGGTGGTGGGGATGACGATGATTGGTTGTGATGATGGTTGCGATGCTGGTAGTGGTGGTGATGGCGGTGGTGGTGATAATGATGATGATGGTGGTGGCGGTAATGTTGACTACAGTGATGATGATGATGATGATGATGATGATGAGAAAGAAGATGAGGAGGAAGAAGAAGAGAGTGTACACATATTTGCACGAGGAATAAATTCAATTTGCAGCTTAATCACTTAGAAAGGAACATAATTCTCTCACCTTATGCAACAGCACACACACACACACACACATGCTCATACACACACACACACTCACACATGCTCATACACACTCACATATGTTCCATATATACATGCTCACACACAGGCACACATCCACATAGACATGCTCATACACGCACACATGTTCACACATAGACATGCTCACACACAGACACACATGTTCACACATACACATCCTCACACACACACACACACACATATATGCATACACTTGTACATACACACACATACATACATACACATGCATGCACACATGCTCACACACACACATGTTCACACATAGACATGCTCACACACAGACACACACACATATGCATACACTCATACACACACATACATACACACACATACATACATACACATAGATATGCTCACACACAGACTCACACACACACACACATATATATGCATACACTCATACACACCCACATATTCACGCACAGACATACACACATGCACATGCATGCACACATACTCACACACATACTCACACACACATGCACAGGCACACGTCTACAGACACAAGCATGAGACAGAGAAATGCCATGAAGTGGTTAATTGAGCAACATTAAGATGTGGTCAGAGAGGAAAATGACGGAAACTTGAGGTTGAATGATGAGAAGAAAA
>NC_068981.1:3853679-3866335 GCF_001194135.2 Octopus bimaculoides | reverse complement strand
CCTTGGTCTTTTACTGAATACAGAAACCGTAAGCATGCAGAAAATTCATGTGGGTGGGGGGCATGTATGTGTGTGTGCATGTGTGTGTGTGCATGTGTGTGTGCATGTATGTGTGTGTGTGTGTGTGTGTGCGCGCCTATACATCATTCATTTTTTACTCGTTTCAGTCATTGGACTGCAGCCAAGCTGGAGCACCACCTTGAAGGGTTTTAGTTGAACAAATCAACCCCAGTAATTATTTTTTTAAGCCTGAGACTTATTCTATCAGTCTCTTTTGCCAATTGCTAGATTATGGGGTCATAAACAAACCAACACCTATTGTCAAGTGGTGGAGAGACACAAAACACACACACATGCATATACACACACATGCATATACACACACACACATGCATACACACACACACACACACTCACATATCCAAATACATTTATCTCTTCTCACTTCTCTCTAAATAGCAAATAATCCCTGACTTCAAATACATAAAATGCCTTTTGACTTTTGCGCCTTCACACGTGGACACAACAAGATCAAAGGTTAAAGCATTTGACCTCTTGACTGCTTGACCTCTTCCTCACTCCCAAACCTAGCCCTTATCCTGTGCTCCATTTGGTTGTCTGTTCATTACTTACTCAAGTTAACCTCTACTTCACATCAACCTGTTACTCCCTAAACAAGTCAGAGTTACTGATGACTGTTGTTTGTAAATGCATCTATTGTCCTTTGACCCATTCAAGAATTTGGGCAGATGATTGAAACTGTCACAAGATGGCTACCAATTGTCACGGAGGTCATTAAATGGATGATATGGAGATGCTGGTGGTTGAAATGGGTTCTGGCTGCGGATAAATGATGCACAATATTTGTGGACCATTAACAGAAACTTTATTCACCACACAAAATATTTTCCTTGTTGTTCTTGAACTAATTACTCTTTCTACCACAGGCACAAGGTCTGAAATTTGCAGGAATGAGGTAAGTTGATCACACACACACACACATATATATATATATATATATATATATATATATATATATATATAAATGGATTATCCTTAATAAGACATTCCATTCTTGATGAGTTGGATGAGAATAAGCTGAGTTATAAGCATCAAAACCTGAAAGACATCATAAAAGACTTGGATGATTCCAGACAGCTCATAGATTTGCAAAGTTCTTCTTACATTCTTAATTACAGCTGTCTCTCCTGATTCCTCCGGTTTATAATTATACAAGACTGTTATCACTAATATTAGACAACAGACTGTTAATGTTTTACACAGAACTGTAGCCATCAACTAACTTGATCTGCCGAATGTAACACGAATCTTCTGTTGACATAGATAAGAGACATTTTACATGACAGCAATATCAAATATATTTTAAGTCTATTAATATGCTATAAACGCTAAGTACACTATATAACACATAATGATATTGGTTTTGTGTCTGTAATCAGAGTAATATGTTATTAAGAACAGGATTGTCAACAGTTCTGTTGATTTTATGAGTTATTATAGAATTCAATTGTTATTTTTCACAGCTTGTATTAAAATATTTACATTCTATAGTAATGCAGTTGAGACAATAGCAGAAACACTCACAGAAGATTTAACTCTTTTGTTGCCACATTTCTGTTGAAATAAACTGTTTTTTGCCTCACTTAGTTTTAAAAGTAATAAAGAATTTTGTAAAATACCTTTGTCATTATTCAGCTGGTGTTTGGAATATAAATTAACAAGAAATTTTTCTGGAAAGTTTTAATTTAGATCACTTTAACCCTTTTGGCACCATATTTTAATTCAGTTAATTTTAAGAGAATTGAAGAATTTTGTTAAAAAAATTCATCATTATTAATCTGGTGTTTGGAACAGAAATTAACATGAAATTTTGACGGAAAGTTTTTGTTTAAATCACTTAGAAACAAAAAGTTTGTAACATAGAACCAGGGGTGTCTCAAGTTGATAGCAAAAGGATTTAACCCTTTAGCAGTTAAACCACCCATATCCAGTCAAAATATTCTACTTGTTTTATGTTCAAATAGGTCAGATTTGGTCTCTCACACCAATCCTACAATATCTTTCTAAAAATTAATAGTTACCTCATCAAAATTTAATAGCTACGAGATAATGTCTGATTAATTTAAAACAGTGTGAATAAATAAGCATTAATTTGACAAAATAACGCTAAAGGATTAACTGTTTTACATGGTTGACTGTCTTATAATTTGCTCTTGGGAGTTCAATTTTCAGATGTACAGGGTGGCCCAAAAGTAGGCTTATCCAACTGTCTCTTTCACATTCATATATTAACAGTTTAGATCTTAAATTATAAAAAAAAAAGAACATGAAACCATTATTCTATTCTAATTTAGTTAATTTTGTCAAGCTTCCTTTTCAGTTTGTAAGATGGAAATTTAAATGTAATAAAACGTTTTAAAAGAAATTTAAAGTGCCTACGTGATAACTGTAAACCTACTTTTGGGCCATCTTGTATAGTGAGCAGTTAATTGCAAAAATGCAGACTTTTTTCAGATGCTACCATTTTATATTCCAAAATATTTTGAATAGACATGTCAAGAGATGACCAAAATATTTCCCCAAGATGTTTTTTGGACCACAAGAATAAAGCTACCAAGATTTACTGTTTTGGAAGAGTTTTGCGAAAGACACATATTTCCCCTGAACTGCCAGCGATGCCCTTCCCTTTCTCATATCTCTCATTGAAACCCTTCCTTTGTTGTAACTCACCATATCCACAGGCATGGCTGTGTGGTATTTACCATAAAAACCCATGTAATTTACGCACCTTTTTTTTTGCAAAAATAAAAATAAACTCTAGTGGGTGCGTAAATTACATGAGTAGATCGTTTTCAGAATTTGTTAAAAAATTTTTTTTGTTGAAAAAAAATGTACAAAATGTAAACATTCGTACTGGAAGTTGACTCATTTAATGTCAAAATAGGTTTTTACAGAAGAAATAATGGCTTAAATATAATGAAGTTGATTTTTATTTATGCTGGACGGTATAATGCTTACTTTTTCTGCATAAATTTACTAAAATCATTAAATGGCTAATTACGTTTTAAAGTCTGACATTCATGCAGGTAAAAATGGTCCAGGCCACGAAAAATTTTTTTCCCACGAGAGTCCTGGACCCCAGTAATGACCTCATTTGCATACAGCCAATCAGAGCTCACCTTGACCATGTCAAGTTAACAAACATTCTACCAAGTAAACTCAAGATGAACGGTTTTGTACGTTGACTGATCATCAAGTTATGCCTGATTTTAGAAGGAGGCAAGTAATTAAATAGATTTGCATCGATACCTATTATTGGATTTTGTTAGGGCCCCATATGGTAAAGATGTGGGTAGAGGGTGATGTGCTGGCAACCCTCTCCCCTTACTGTTTTACAAAGTAAACAACAACACAGAGGCAAAGGTAGCCATGGTTGGAACAAGAACAAGAACAACAAGCATTCTTAAAAGAGAAAAGAAGCAATGGTCATTCCTTATCCAAGTGATCTTACCTTATCTCCCATCACTTGTTATGTTCTCATAAATTAGTTTGATAGTTGAGCTCTGATTGGCTGTATGCAAATGAGGTCATAACTGTGATCCGGAACTCTCATGGGAAAAAACAGTTTCATGTCCTATCCATATTTTACATTGCTTGGAGTTTCTACCTATCACAAAGGAGCACCACTGACATACATAGTGATATGGATATTCCTGACTCAAAAAAATGTAATGATATGGATAATTTTGATTGTATATTTTTATTTTTGTCTGTCTATTTAGTAGGCACAGTTTTAAGTTTGTTGTACGGCTTATGCTAATTTTGAACATTGGCTTCATTACCATTAAGATACCTTCCAGCAGCTCTATTGCCACATTCAAATACATCATCATCATCATCATTTAACGTCTGCTTTCCATGCTAGCATGGGTTGGACGATTTGACTGAGGACTGGCGAACCAGATGGCTAACACAAGCTCCAATCTGATCTAGCAGAGTTTCTACATATTCAACATATTTAAATTCTCCTTCACAGTAAATAATTCATAAGTTCTGCCCTTACTGACAATAACAATAACGATACATTTTAAAAGTGTGAAAGGGATTAAAATTTCGATATTCCGTATCAAAGGTTCCGACAAGAATAGGTGGAAAAGAATTTTGTTTACATAATCAATTTGATCGGTCACTTACCTCTGTTGGTTGAGTAAAGTGTCATCCAAGCAGATGTTTATTGGTAATTAAACTTAATTTGCAACACCTGTGTGTATTTATCAGCTTTGATTTTGTTGGTAATTCTTATCAACAACTTTTCCTGTGATTGTGATTTGAGAAGACATAGTATAAAATCAGAGATAATCTCTTGTGAGCAAGAAATGTAAAATAAAGTTTATTATAAACAACACAAACACTTTGTAATTTAATAGCTTTCAATGTGATACCTGTTAAACAGAAATTATTTTTATTTGATGAAAATTTAATAAAATCTCATCATAAGTAAGTGAAATTGTGCTAAATACAACTAAATTGAAAACCTTCCCCCACCCCAGTCTTACTGTGTGGCACCTTGAGCAAGTGTCTTCTACTATAGCCTCGGGCTGACCAAAGCCTTGTGAGTGGATTTGGTAGATGGAAACTGAAAGAAGCCTGTCATATATGTGTGTGTGTTTGTCCCACACCACCGTTTGACAACTGGTGTTGGTTTGGTTATGTCCCCTTGACTTAACAGTTTTGCAAAATAAAGACCAATTGAATAAGCACCGGGCTTAGAAAAGCAAAATGTACTGGGTTTGATTTTTTTGACTAAAAAGATTCTTCAAGGTGATGCTCCAGCATGGCTATAGTCTAATGACTGAAACAAGGAAAAGATAAGAGATAATAATGAGCTTCTTGTATATAGTGCTGAGGGGTACTTGTCTTAGGGGTACTTAGGGGTACTACAGCTTGTCAGAAAAGGTGGAAAGGAGACGCATAAGTCAAATAAAGAAATACAGCAGTGAAAGCTAAGAAGTACTCTTTTACTTGGTTCAATCATTTGACTGCGGCCATGCTGGAGCACCACCTTTAGTCGAGCAAATTGCCCCCAGGACTTATTCTTTGTAAGCCTAGTACTTATACTATTGGTCTGTTTTGCCGAACCGCTAAGTTACGGGGACGTAAACACACCAGCATCAGTTGTCAAGCAATGGTGGGGGGACAAACACACACACACATATACGATGGGCTTCTTTCAGTTTCCGTCTACCAAATCCACTCACAAGGCTTTGGTCGGCCCGAGGCTATAGTAGAAGACACTTGCCCAAGGTGCCAGGCAGTGGGACTGAACCCGGAACCATATGGTTGGTAAGCAAGCTACTTACCACACAGCCACTCCTGCGCCTATGTACATACATAATACACAGAATAAAACACAATGTTCTTGCGATTGTACACAAAAACACAGCAAAAACATAGGAAACAAAACACGTAAATACCAAATGATATCTTAACTCTCTGATATTTATCTCTCCAAGTATAATGTAGAAGTTTGAGAACCATACTGTTATTTAAACAAGTTCATCAGTCACCACACTCTATCGAAGATGCACGGTAACATTTGCCTCTCATAACATACTAATTGATGTACCAGCCATGTTTAGCAAGAATTCTTCTGACGCCATTACACAATCTGAACATCACTTTTGTATTTTCATTGAAATTCAGTAGGTCTGATGATAACAATAATAATAATAATAATAATAATAATAATAATAATAATAATAATAATAATAATAGTATGTGATGAGGAAGAAAGAAAAGTCGATAGATATGACAGGTTGGCTTAGGAGGTTAAGCAGTTGTGGTCGTTGAAAAAGGTGGTAGTAGTACCTACAATTGTCGGATTCCTGGGAACAGTGAGTAAAAATCTCGAGAAGTACATGGAACAAATAGGGGCTGCAATAAGGGTGGAGCACTTGCAGAAAACAGCACTGCTTGGAACCGCTCGGATACTCTGGAAAGTGCTTGAAAAATAAGGGGTGTTACTTTAGTTCACTGGTAGTGAACAGCTGGCACCATGGTACATCTCCAGCATTAGAAGCTGTGCAAGGACAATAAATAATAATAATAATAATAATAATAATAATATTAATAATAATAATAATAATTCTTTAGTCATTGGAAAACACTTAAGCTATTTGTAATGATGCTTTCACAAAGCAACTCTACCAGGAAACAAATACTTTTTCTCTAAATTTCTCCATCTTCAATACAACAATTTATAATGTTACATTCATTTTCAGATATTCGATATCTATTTTCGTAGATTCAGGTGCAACAACAGTTTGTTATCACACAAATGCTAAAGTATATTGAAGCAGAAACAATCTTAACATATACCCTCACTAATGTAACATTATATATATATATACACTTCGTGAAAACAATATATCTGCCTAAGGATATTCCTTTAATATGCATCAGTCTCTCTCTCTCTCTTTCTCTCTCTCTCTCTCTCTCTCTCTCTCTCTCTCTCTCTCTCTCTCTGCCTGTTCAATCTATCTATCAATCTACAATCTTCAAAATTTGTACATACATGAAGACCTCATACACATACAAACACATACATATTCATACATGTGTGTATATATATACATACACACACACATACATATACATACATAATATACATACACATATACATATATATCATCAACATCAACAAACCACTACCACCATCACCATCGTTATCATAATCATTTAATGTCTCTTTTCCATGCTGGAATGAGTTGGATTGTTCTGGCACAGTTTCTACATCGAGACACCCTTCCTAATGCCAACCACTTTACAGGGAGGGAGTACTGGGTACTTTTAACATGACACCAGCACCAATGCTTTTCACTTGGCACCAAAACCAGTGTAAATTCTGTTATGGTGGACAGGTCTTCTTGAGTACAGCAAGGTGCCAGATCTCAATCTTCTGTCATCTCTTTTATAAGGCTCAGTTTCTTGAGATCCACCATCAGTATTTCATCACATGTCTTCCTGGGTCTCCCTCTTCTATACTCATAAAGTGGTTGGCACTTCTGCATGCAACCGTATACATCCATATGCATCACTTGACCAAACCAGTACAGTCTGGTACACTGCATCTAATTCCTCTTATTATTAACTTTTCTCCCAATAAACTAGCACTCTGTTGCACATGTACACCGACATTGCACATCCAGCAGAGCACACTAGCTTCATTCCTCTCTAGTTTTTGCATGTTCTCTGCATTCAAGCCCCACATCTCGCTATATATAACCCCTCCCCACACACACATACACACACATATACATATCTATATATTTATAATATATAACCTGTGCTGGTGGCATGTAAAAGCACCCATTACATTCTCAGAGTGGTTGGCATTAGGAAGGGCATCCAGCAGTAGAAACACTGCCAGATTGGATTGGAGCCAGGTGCAGCCCCTGAGGCTACCAGCCCTGGTCAAACCATCCAACCCATGCCAGCATGGGCAATGGATGTTAAATGATGATGATGATGATGATGATGATGATAATGATAATGATAATATATAAACACACACATATGTATATATATATATATATATATATATATATATATATATATATATATATATATATATATATATATATACATACATACATATATATATTTACCCATGTCAGTGGCACGTAAGAAGCACCATCTAAACGTGGCCAATGCCAGTGCCCCCAACTGGCTCCTGTGCCAGTGGCACGTAAAAAGCACTATCTGAACATGATTGATACCAGGCCCACCTGAGTGGATCCTGTGACAGTGGTATGTAAAAAACACCCACTACACTCTCAGAGTGGTTGGCATTAGGAAGGGCATCCAGCTGTAGAAACCTTACCAGATCAGATTGGAGCCTGGTGCAGCCGCTTGCTCTCCAGACCTCAGTCAAACCGTCATACATACATCCATCCATCCATCCGTCTCTACGTACGTACGTACATACACGTACACACACACACACACACATACATTTCTCAACCAGAAGGAGAAAACTAATTCAAAGACTACAGATCCAATCCAATCCACGTGGAAATCCATTAGTGTACAAAAAATTCATAATACAAGAAAATGGAATGAACCGGCTTTTATCCAAGTCACTACAACTGTTTCTGTGGATAAACACCAGCTGTCAGCTGCTGAGGATTTCACATATTTTACATGTTTATTATATAAATATTACATAAATACGACCCAGCAAAAGCTGTGTACTCACACATCTTCAGGTGAATGGCTTTGAGAACCATATGTATTATACACATACTTACATACATTTATACTCATGTACAGCTGTATGTAAATTTCATATACAGGTATACACACATACATATATATGTATACGTGTATGTGTATTTGTGTGTATGCGTGTGTATGGGTGCATGCGATTGTGTGAGCATGAAACAGCCCAAGTGGGTGAACAAAAGCTGGTTGTCTCATCAGATTGTAAACAACTGGAAACGTCAATGTTTATTCAGAAAACAGAAACAGACAACTGGCTCTCTCTCTCTCTCTCTCTCTTTCACACACACACACACACACACAACACATACATGCACAGAGCACACATGCATACACATCATACATATGTACACACACACACACAAGACAACACATACACACAGAACTACATTACACACGCATAAAACACACACATACATACACTCCACACACATACACACAAAACTACATTACACACACACAAAACACACACACAGGGCACACACACATACACATAACATACACATACACATATACAAAACATCACACACACACCCGTACACACATTTACTGAAGGTGACGTCAGTTTCTTCAGAGTATTGACGTCATATGTGCCTTTCTCCTGCGTCAAAATCAACGTCTGGTCAAGCTAACCTCTCATCAGAGACATTCCAGATGTGACCATCCTGCCCTTTTATTCAGTGTTTCCAAGAGTACAACATCACGTGTGTAACACCTGTTTGAAGATAGGTGCGACATGGGAGAGATATGGCTGGAATTTCGGGCACAGTGATCAAGCATGCAGCCCTCCCGCTTCTTGGCTGGACTCCATGTTTTGAAATGAAAAGAAGCAGTAGCAGCAGCGGCAGCAGTAACAGCTGTAGAGGCAGCAGCAGTTGTAGTAATAGCAGCAGTCGTAGTAGTTGTAGTAGTAGCAGCAGTAGAAGTTGTAGTAGTAGCAGCAGCAGCAGTAACAGTTGTAGTAGCAGCAAGCTGGATGAATTGGTAGCATTTTGTTTCTGGCTTAAAACATTCTGAGTTCAAATTCTTGTGAGACTGACTTTGCTTTTCCTCCTTTCAGGGTCAATAAAGTAAGTAAGTACCAGTCAAATACTGGGGGAGGGGTGGGGGGATGATGTTATTGACTATCTCCTCCCCTCAAAAACTGCTGGCCCTGTGCCAAAATTTTCAACCATTGCCACGATCATCTTTCATAGAGGTGTTGTTCTTTTTGAAGGTATTGCAATGTTGATAGGGATACACCTCCTGCCCTTCTCATCCTTGATAACAATGTCAGGTTTCTTGGCTTTTATCTCTCTGTCAGTGTGGAAGGACATGTCCCAGAGGATGGTGACAGCATTGTTGTCAGTGACCATGTCTGGCTGGTGTTCATACTACTGGTCAGTTGTCTTGATTTTATAACTCCTGCTCAGGGTATTTGGCTCACCATCGTAAGGTCATGAGTTTGATTGTTGGTCACACATTTTGTCCTTGAGCAAGACACATTATTTCACGTTACTCCAGCCCACTCAGTCAGCAAAAGTGGGTTTTTGAAATTGAAAGGGCCAGCCTTGTCACATTCTGTGTTGTGCTGAATCTCCCTGAGAACTACACTAAGGGTATACATGTCTGGAGTACTCAGCCACCTGCACATTCGTTTCACAAGCAGGCCTTTCCATTGATTGGATCAACTAGAATAATCCAATCTGATGGAATGCCAGATTTTAAAATTTATTTTATAAGTCCTTCACAGTTACCAAAACAGGTTTACCACTGCTTGGTTATACTTGTGGATGTATTCAGTCTTTGCTCCTTCAAGGCCTTCAGAGACAATGTGATTGATGGTTTCTTCATATATTCCACAGATCCTGCATTTTAGATCTGTTCCATCTATGATAATTTGACAGTGATAAGATCTGATTGTGAGACAATGATGTCAGTGATTTTGTGCTGCAGTTATCAAACCTTTCATTTCTGCTGTCAGTCAAGTAACAGAAACAAGTGTCTTTCTTTGGATCACTTCTGAATCCTACATTTGTTTAGAGTATGTCCTGCACATTACCTTGTCTGCTACTGCTGCTGCTTCTTGCTCTTGCTTGGGTCATTCCAGCTTAGTGATCTCAGAGACATCAACATGAATAGAGCCGACCAGGAGCACCAGTGTTCTTCATTGCTGGCAGTCCTGTGCCAGCCCTTCTTGCATCCTTCAAGGTAATGCTGAGCCTCTGGAGATCTTCCCCAATCGTGTACAACCATTTGGTGTGGGGCTTGCCACAAGGCCTCTTCCAGCCTGCAGCTGCAGTGTTGAACGTGAGTGAAGTCCTGGTAGGATGATCTAGCAAGAGACAGAGGACATGTCTGTACCAATACATGCGAGACAGATAGCCATGAGGTGGGAGGCTGCAGGTTGATGTGTGCATGCATGCAGTTCTTTGTTTGAAACATGATAGTATGATCTGATGTTCTTAAGGGTTCTCAGGGCTCTGCTATCAAAGCTGTCGATCCTCTTTGCCAGGAACCATGTTTCTGCTCCATGAAAGAGAATGGAGAAGGTCGATGCATTGTAGATGTAAAGCTTCATCTTCCAGGAGATAGAGCAATGGCACCAAAGGGGCTTCTATGGGGAGTACATGACCCCAGTGGTCAACTGCATCTGCAGTTGATTTCTGGGGTCAGGTCTCCATTGTTGGTGACTGTAGAGTCTAGGTAGTTGAAGGAGCTGAAAAACTCCATGACATCAGGGTCCGTATGAAGTGCGCAGGGCCCGGGCCATCTCAGACATGCATCAGCTTCATCTCCACCCAACCCACCGAGAAGCTAAGCTTTGCTGATTCTTCTCTGTAAATGGTCAGTGTGTCCCTGAGCTGGTCAATCAAGTTGCTGAATAGGATGGTATCATCTGTTGGTAACGATTTAGTTCCTGAAGGTAACATCAGAGACTTGCTCACAAACCTTAGTCATCAGATAATTGATGACACAGCAGAAGAGGTCAGGGGTGGCCATGCAGCCCAGCCTGACCTCACTGTTGATAGGGAACCAGTTAGAGCCCTTCCCATTCACCTGCACACAGCACTCAGCACTGCTATAGAGCCATTGGAAGAAAGCAATAATCTTGGGAGGCACGCTGATGAGCTTGAAAATTTTCCAGAAGGATGCATGGTCATCCATGTCAAAAGACACCTTGAGGTTGACAAAGGCAGTGTAGAGGTGGCCATCTTTGCAGAACTCCCAAGATCTTTCAATGATGACATTAAGAGCAAAAAAGATGGTTGATGGTAGATCAATTCGGCATAAATCTGGTTTGTTGTGGATGGCATTTGCTCCTGATGGCATCCACAAAATGTCTGCTGTCTACGAATAGTAACTTGTCTTTGTAATGTAACCCTCATGATGTCCCTGTGGCAAATAAAAGAAACTCTTCTCCTTCTTCTCTTCCTCCTCCTCCTCCCTTTTGCTGTTCCATCTACTACCTTCAGTCTTATTTTCTCTTTCTTTTATTACTACTACTACTGCTTCTGCTGCTACCACCACCACCACCACCACCACCACTACTACTGGTGTTGCAGCTGCTGCTGCTAAACAAAAGTTGCTGTTTTTCCTTCTGAAAACAAATAACAAACCACCATAAATTCTAGCTCCATTGGTGTGTGCCTGTGTGTGACTTTGTGTAATTGTGTGAGACTGTTTGTGCTACTGGCAGAGATTTCCAATATAAAGCCAACTGATTCCACGGCCAAGACTGAAAACTTAACGATGTCTAACTTTGTTCAGATTTACAACTGATTAGTTGAACGGATGAATGAATATACTCTGTTAAAATCTCGTATATAACTACCTGCATAATAATCTTTCCGCCAATAAACTTGTACATTTCTCTGTAAATAAAGACACTAATCACATATCAAGTTTTCAGTGTAAATTTTATTGAAATTAAGCCATCATTTCAGTGTGGGTGTATCAGCACAATTGTCTAAATGGTTCCCCCCTTCAACTAACTACATCAGGGGTGGGGAAACTTTTTAGTGCAGTGGGCAAAAATTTCCACAGTAAAAGGTTCTTGGGTGGATCACAAGTTCTAACTCTTATATCTGTATGGTAAGTAGCTTGTTTCCCAACCACATAGTTCTGGGTTCAGTCCCACTGCATGGCACCTTGGGCAAGTGTCTTCTACTGTAGTCTTGGGCCAACCAAAGCCTTGTGAGTAGATTTGGTAGACAGAAACTGAAAGAAGCCCATCATATATATATATATATATATATATACAAGAATAAGGGCAGGGAATCATCAATTAATAATAGAATTAATAATTAACAATTTTGCCAAGTAGTTCAGTATGAAAAAAACCTTTATCGGTAAAACTATTTATCATCATAAAT
>NC_068981.1:3844874-3849406 GCF_001194135.2 Octopus bimaculoides | reverse complement strand
AAATAAATAAAAAAATAAAAAATATATATATATAAATAAAATATAAAAGATAAAAAATAGTATATATATAAAATTAAAATTATTCATATATACATATTTACAGACATTCACACACATATACACACCCATACATATATATATATATATATACATATTTACAGACATTTTGTTGGATGGTCGTTGACTGTTCAGGAGTTCATCCGCCCTTTGACAGGTCTTATTTTTCGTCCTGCAGGGTGTCCAACAACACCCTCCTCACCAAGCAAGCCTGGTGGGGTTGCCAGTTTAGTCGCCGACGACCCGACCATGCAACAGGTTGTACTGGATTACATGTTACCAGTAGCATATATATATACATACATATATATATATATAAACGGCAAATAAGAAAATGGAGAGGATAATCAATTGACCAACGTCAGCCTGTAGACATTCGTTTATATCTCTTTATTAATTGATTACAATCATATGTATAAGTAATCAAAATGAACCAATGAAATAAGCAAATAAACAAGTAAATTAATAGATAAATAAACAAATGAATAATAATAAATGAGTGTAAAAACTCTAAGCTGTTTCTACTCTGTGGAAAACTTGGCAGAATGGGTAACCCCATAGTAGAATCAGCTGTAAGAGTTTAGTATTTGTTCACTCATTCTTATTCATCATCATTTAATGTCCGCTTTCCATGCTAGCATGGGTTGGACGATTTGACAGAGGACTGGTGAACCAGATGGCTACACCAGGCTCTAACCTGATTTGACAAGGTTTCTACAGCTGGATGCCCTTCCTAATGCCAACCACTCCGAGAGTGTAGTGGGTGCTTTTTACGTGCCACTGGCACGAGAGCCAGTCCGGTGGTATTGGCAACAGCCATGCTCAAATGGTGTTTTTTTACGTGCCACCTGCACAGGAGTCAGTCCAATGTTTTGTTCACATGCCACTGGCACGAGTGCCAGTAAAGCAAAGCTGGAAACGATCGTGCTCAAACGGTGCTTTTTACGCGCCACATGTGTTTATCTTCATTTATCTATTTATTTACTTGTTTATTTGCTTATTTCATTGGTTCATTTTGATGACTTATACATATGATTGTAATCAATTAATAGACAGATATAAACGAATGTCTACAGGCTGACGTTTGTCGATTGATTATCCTCTCCATTTTCTTATTTGCCTTATACATTCTGGGTAAGTTTCTGTTTTACCCCCACTCATACCTAGAATTCAATTGCGATATTGCTCTGCAAGAGTAAGCAATTGGATATAAATACGTAGGTATACATCTAATAGTATATTGGATATTTATTATCCCTTAGATGGTTGCTTAACCTCTAACTCATGTAGACATATATGTGTGTGTGTGTGTCTGTCCCCCACCATCGCTTGACAACCGATGGTGGTGTGTTTATGTCCCTGTAACTTAGCGGTTCAGCAAAAGAGACCGATAGAATAAGTACTTGGTTTACAAAGAATAAGTCCTGGGGTCGATTTGTTTGACTAAAGGCGGTGCTCCAGCATGGCCGTAGTCAAGTGACTGAAACAAATAAAAGAATACCTATGTATAATTCAATTTACATTAATAAAGATAAGTTTAACACATTAAATTAACGCGTAACATCTTCATTAACGCCGCCATTGAATTTAGGACGTTTCTATTACCTATGAGGCATTCTATTTTTTCCAGCTAGAGTGTAGTTGGGTCTCAAGGGGGTGGTACAAACCTAACAATATGTGTATTATAGAGAAAACAAAATTTCCATTCAAATGGCAATTACCGGATGATTTCTGTTCGATTCTAACCGTTTTAAGTCATAGTAGAAATGTGACCTATGTCACAAATTGACATATAAATATTGTATAAATTTTATAATTGAAAAAGTTATATTTTGTACATACAAGTATACCAGCCTGCAGGCACAATAAAATAGGTTCACGGGGTTTTCCCCACCCTGAACTACATAGCTAAATTCACACAACTGTTTGATAATTCAAACTGTCTAGTTCTTGAACTATAATGCATACTGGCTGAGTGCTCCTCAGCTATCATACTTTGAGCTTATTTCTACTAATGTCCACTACAGCCAGTGATCACATCTTGAGCCTGTTTCTACAGGGGCAGGTGAGGTTGAGTGGTAAGAAACTTGCCTCCCAACCACTTGGTTCCAGGTTCAGTCCCACTGTGTGGCATCTTGGGCAAGTATCTTCCACTATAGCCTCAGGCCAAGCCATGTGAGTGGATTTGGTAGACAGAAACTGAAAGAAGCCCATCGTATATATATATATATATATATATATATATATGTGTATACATGTGCGTGTCTTTGTGTCTGTGCTTGTCCCCTCACCACTGCTTTACAATTGGTGCTGGAGTGTTTACATCCCCATAACTTAGAGGTTCAACGAAAGGGACTGAAAGAATAAGTATCAGGCTTTAACAATAAGTACTGAGGTTGATACAGCTGAGAAAAAATTCCTCAGCAAGGCTGCAGTTGAATGACTGAAACAAATAGAAAAGAAAAATGTCCATTATAGCCAGCTTTCACACCATGAGCCTATTGCTACAAATGTCCATTATAGCCAGCTTTCACACCATGAGCCTATTGCTACAAATGTCCATTATAGCCAGCTTTCACACCATGAGCCTATTGCTGCTAATCTCAACTATAGCCAACTAATACAGTTTAGGCTATTTCTTCCAGTGTACAGCTGTCACATCTTGAGGGCATTCCTTCTTTAGTTCATCTATCCCACCTTGAGATTAATTTTATCCATGTCTACTAAAATCAGTTATGACTCCTTGAGCCTGTTTCTAACCATGTCCTCAACAGGCAGGCATCTACTTTTGTTTTGACGTTTGCATCAGCCATTATGCTATTATTATAAACAACTTGTAAATTGACGGTCGAGATGTTCATTTAGAAAATGTTAGACATGAAAAGTACTAAGAAAGAATGCAGGAAGATAAACAGTTGGAAATATGCTGTGTTAAGTGTGAAACTATACTTAGCAAGACTGAAACACGTTTCGAGAGAATCTGGTTTCCATGTGAGTCAATACCGTAGCAATGGTAAAGCCGCGAAAGTTCGCTGAGTATGATGATGGTGGCGGTGTTGATTCTGGTGGGGGAGGATCTAGTAAAGGCAGAAGAATTTTTTTCCAGAAATGGAACAGACAGCAGACAAGACAGACGGGTCTGTTTTCATGATGTTTTGAGCGATTTCGTTTTGATTTGTATGAAAACAATTCTGATAAGGGAAACACAAGCAGTAAAATGTATAAGTGATGACATTGCTTCAGATTGAGTGGGTTTTCAGACAATAGAACGAAGGTTGATGTTGGCGGTTAAAATAACATCCGAACTGACTGCTTTTTTGTTTGTTGTTTTGTTTCAATATTGGTAACATAATGTGTCAGAAAAAGAAATTAAAAACCTGCTGAGAACAGCGATAAATGTAGACAAATAGAAAAACAAGTAACAAGACGTTCTTTAACCTTGTAATACGAAATATTTCCGCCATGTTGATGTGACTTCTGTCTGTTAAGGGCGTAGTCATACTGTAAAGTCACCGTCGTACCGTCTATTCATTCGCAATGTTTGCTTAAATATAGAATTCTTAAAGAAAAGCTGTTCAGTTTCTTGATAAGAAAAGAATTAAAAGTTCTTTTATCGTCGTAAGTTTATTTTTATTGTAGGAGGGATTGAAATTATACGTTTAAATTTTACTAATGATGTAAAAATATACGGGAGTATTTTTTTCTTTCTTCTTATTTATAATCTGTAGAGAGGTGGGTTTAGCTGAAATAATTAGAAAGAAGCGCTTTGATATAAAAATAGGTATTACTACATCAACTATGAACCGTAGATAGATAATACAGAAGAAGAGGAAAAAAAAAAGAAATTGAAGCCGTAAATAAATTGGTACTTGAATGGATTCAAATTGATGGTTACTTTTCCAGTAATTCAACTAACGAACATAACACGAAAACATCTAAAGAAACTCTATCTGGTTAATTAGAAAGACTGATTTCGTACTATTTTGTGGTACCTTTGGAGGGTCATAATGCCAATACAACTACACACACTGCTTCTGTTTCACTTTTTTGAATTATTAGTCAGCAAGTCTAACCATTTAACCAATTAACTAATCGATTTTAAAAATTAATCCTTAGGTAAATCAATCAGTTAACTTCGCCAGAGTTTTTTCATCTTCATTCGTGACCTCATCAAAGACATACCCTCTCTAGTCCAGGGCTTTCTGTCTTCTAGATTACAGATTTTATATTCATGTGGGAATTAGTAAGAATGTTTGAAAGAGAGAGAGAGGGGGAAGAAAGAAAGTGTTTGCGCGCGCGTGTGTGTATGCGCGCGCGCAACCCCGCAAGTACGCACACTCGTGTATGTGTCGAATGTGGATTCTGTGAAAGGTAAGAGTAGTTTAACATTTATTTATTTATTTATTCTATAGTTAGTATGTCTTTGTGAATGGACAGTGAGTCGGTACTACTAAAGCAGCGCGGAGCCGAACGCG
>NC_068981.1:3841906-3844864 GCF_001194135.2 Octopus bimaculoides | reverse complement strand
TCCGCGCTGCTTTAGTAGTACCCAATGAGTCTATATATATTAGTCCAGTCAAGAGAATGCGTAATTTATCTACCCACACACTATATTACACACATATATATATATGCAAAACATAAACACACACACTTACAAACGCATACAACCAGCATACGTTTACTAACCTAAAGTTACTGATTTTTTTTCTCTGGTTGCATTAACTGATTGACACTGCATCCATCAAGCAATTCAATGCCATGATGCACATGAAGGGTTTGTATGCATCAGCAGTACACAGGTATACACGTACATGTGGATCTGTAAATGATCCTAATATTGCTTATAGAATGTTTTTGTGTTGCGGCGTGGAATGATGTGGTCATTGCATTTATGAGTATTTTTTTTTTATCAAGTGATGGTTTTCGTTCACTTATTAGCGTAGACTCACGTGCAATTTGATGGGGACGAAAGGACTAACGAAACCTGATTAATTGGTTGAGCAAACGATTAATCGATCTATCAGTTAATTGGTTAAATATTTGACTGTATTTCATTGCCTTCACAGTGTTTACCGTTTTACAAAACCAAACTAGGAAACTGGACAAAATAGAGAACACAGTTGAAAAAAAAGAAAGAAAAAAAAGGGGGAAAAACAAAACAATTCACCACCTTGCGTTGAAAAAGTTGGGGGCGCTGGGAAACCTTTCTAATGGCTATTGAGACACGCCAGCACGCTTGCAGCGTTGCCGTGGGTGATGGCGAGGCTGATGTTTTGGAACAGCCAAGCGCCCCGAAGTTGCTGGCCTTGTGCCAGAATTTGAAACCAATATGTCAGAAAATAAAAGACTATTTGCCAACATAATGTAGCAGTCCTGGATGGGACGAATGTTAGTTGTTTAGCCCCAGGAAACGTCGTTTCCAGCTGGCTATATGACACAATATCTGTGTCCTTATATTTTTGAACAGGGGAGTCCAGATATTGTGTCATATAGTGAGCTGGAAACGATATTTCCTGGGGCTAAATAACAGTAAACTTCGTCCCATCCAGGACTGCCACATTATGTTGGCAAATAGTCTTTACTTTAAAGAACTGTTACTGAATATCTCTCTTTGAGAGATTTAGAAATAATAATGCCAGAAGATATTCTAATGATTCTACCAGCTCGCTTCCTTTGGTGGCTTCAAATTATGGTACAAAGCAAGCAATTAGAGGAAAAGGTGTAAGTCGAAACTTCGACTCCAGTATGTAACTGATACTTTTTTTTATCGACACCCAAAAAATGAAGGGCAATGTTGACCCTCAGTAAGATTTGAAACCGTGACATAACGAAAGCCACAAGGCATTTTACCGAAAATGCTTTAGCGATTCTGCTAATCTACTGTCTCTCTACCATTTCTGTAATAAAAAATAATAATGACGATAATGGACACATGAAAGTCAAAGAAAGATGAAAGAGCAAAGAGAATAAAAGAGTAGATTGAGCATTTATTTATTTATGGAAGACACAATGTGTAGTAATGGACTCTTCCAGCTGTATTTCAACTACATATAGATTATTCCTCAATAATTATAGTCGTTGAATTGGTTACCAAGGTATCATCATACTCTAAAGACAGTTTCATGTATTGATCAAAGAATTCGTCCTGATTCACATAACCATCTCCTGAAAAAGAAGATAAAAGATTAAAAAATATATGAAAGAAATGGTAAGGAAATGGTACGTAATGTTTGGAGATTTTCTTTTGTTTGATATTTTGTATCTGTTGTGGAAATGAAACTGAAGAGAATGAGTTTCATTGTGAGTCGTAAAGAGACTGGAATCCGTTAGCTTAAAGGAACAAAAAACAACCAGAAGTCATCTCGTTCAGGCAAAATAACGACACATTAAACATTATTCCACTATTGAACACTAATTATCGATTACAGCCCTGTACTGAACAGTTTCAGAAATTATTCAACTCCAAGAGCTGAAGATCTCTGGAAGAACTTTTTGCACTTCACTTAAGAATTTCCTTTGTCTATTAACCAACGATTTAAACTCATTCAATGTCAATTGTTTTGGCTTCTGTGGGTTTTTTTGGGTGGAGTAGGTGTGGGGAAGCGTTATTCACCTCCCTCATGGGTCCTTTCTAGCCAGGTTATATCCATAGGAGCCCTACCTGCCTAACCTCGGTCCAGGACCTAACAGCAAATTCTCTCAACTCACATGACCACCACGTCTGTCTCAAGCGCCAGCCCCAAAGCAAAAGATGTCCATGCTAGTTGTCCTTCCACTCATATGACCTCTTTCGCTCCTTTTTTGTTTTTGTTGAAACAAATTCCTTTAATAGATCTCCTTCCAGCAAGGTCCCTTGGCTGTTTCTGTGACGTCACTGACCGCATACTTCCAGTCCACCTCAGCCCCTCAACTTCATCCAGTTAAACTTGGTAATCCAGTCTTAGGAAACTCATGAACTCTATAAGTAATGCTCTGAGTTTTACGTGACATAACGATATATATGTAGCAAATAATAGAAGAAAAATATTTGTTAATTGAAATGGCTCTTTATATTCATTGTTACAGTATACAATACAACTTCTTCGAGTTGTACACAGGAGCTATTCGTTATATCTTAATATATAAATCTGAAATTGTGTGTTTGTGTGAAGCCTTTTTGAATGTTTATAGAAATCCACATTTTCCACTTTTTCGTAAAAATTTTTACATCAATGGAATTTTCTCGATCTGAACTTTCCAGTGCAGTAATTAGATTTTTTAAATTCCGTTTACTTTGTGTGATTTAAGGGTGATTTGGCTGTTGTTTCTAGCAACTTTTATATTTCATCCCTGCTACCTGGAACGCCATTCTTACACACGCGCTCAACATAAAAATATAGAGAGTAAAAGTAAAAGAGGGAGAGGGAGAGAGAGAAAGTGATACATACAACGTCATAGATTAAACTTTCATCTCAGTATTCTTTACCTATTTTTCATAACATAA
>NC_068981.1:3834561-3840391 GCF_001194135.2 Octopus bimaculoides | reverse complement strand
TTTCTAGTTGATTTTCAGCTAGCAAGACTTATCGTAGATGGCATAATAAGTCACACCCGGACAAGGTCGGGTTATACTGCTAGTATATCTATGAAATGAAGCTGGAAAAAAATTGCGATGTGTATCAGTATATATGTGCGCGCGCCCACCATTCTTTTTTTTTTTCACGCTTAAAGTCCGATATAATCTTACTCTACACTATCTGGATGGCATTTGTACAAAGTTTCACTAAAAATACCTATTTTTCTAAAAGGTATGAAGAAAGAAAAAGTTACAATTTTGGCTAGGAAAAAAAGTCACACTTAATTTATGGTGGCCGGATCCGGACAAAACCCCTGTAACTTTATTACCGTGACTTTTTTTTACCTGGGTTCTCATAATCTATACCATCTGAAAGACACTCATCGAAAATTTCATTAAATAAACACACTTTTTTTCTGAGTTATGATAAATCAAAGTCGATAGGGGTGGATGGTGCACTCTTGCCTCTGAAATGAAGACAAAATATAACAAGTACCGTTCCACCTTCATTGTCTGTCATTCCATACTGTCGTGTCAATTTTCTTACTTTCATGTTTTAAACCTTTAAATTGCACGATTCCCCGTAGTACTATGCTTTTACTTTAGCAAACAGTTCCCCTTTAAATAAGTTGCTTATCAAATTCTGTTGAACAGAATCCTTTAAGCTAGTTATATATAATTAACCTTGATTTTCTCAGAGATTAACCGCAACAGCTTATCTGCTAAATTGGTTTAGTAATTTCTTAACTAACCTCAGTCACACACTTAAAACGCGTGAACAGACAGAAGTTTCTTCTTTCTTTATTTTTGTTCTCTTTACTTTTAGACTTAGTTACAAGTAACCGTTAGTAGTAGCAAGATCTATATTCATCTTAGACGAACTGTAAACATGGACGTTTATTATTTTTAGTTAGGCGGAAGTATCTCGGGTTTCGTACTAAGAAATCTTGTTGACTGTTAACCGAAAACTGTACAATTGAAACGTGATTCCGATTGTTTCCAGTAAATATCTCCTGTTTCACCCAATGTTGGCAGAACTACCAGTATTCCAGATTTACTTCTACGACTTGTTGAAAGCAGTTTTATTCAATCAGTCTGCTTAAATCTACGTAAATGTAACTGGTAGTTACTATACTGCGGGTTAAGTATCATAAATCTTTTCATTCGGAATGTATCCATTTCTCTCTCTCTCTCTGTCACACACACACTTATCTTTCATTTATACTTTAAGATCACACACTGAAAACATGAGAAAATAATAACTCCATTTAACAGACTTATTATTCATGTCAGATAAGAGAATCTACTCAGCCACCTCTTAACAATCAGAAGCCATTTCAAAACTTTCGTTGGAGTTCTCGTCTCTGGATTTACAATTTCCTGTAATGGAAGTCTGGATAGTGACTTTGAAATCCATCAAAGAAGCCAAATTCTAAGTGACTTTTCAGAGATATTGCTTCACTATATTAATGTTCAAAATCTTGATTTAAACTTTATTGTTGCTATTAAACACGTCTGTTGTGATAAATCTATAGATAATATATTTCTAACTACATTAATATATAGTGGCTTCAAAATTTGGCGCAAGACCAGGGTTTTCGGAGGACGGGGTTAAGTCGATTACATGGACTCCAGTAGTCAATTCATACTTATCTTATCGAACTTGAAAGGCGAAGTCGACCTCGGAGGAATTTGAACTGAGAACGTAACGACGGATGAAATGCCTTGAAGTCAGGGCCAGATTAAGACCCATCGAGGCCCTAAGCTCTTAAAAGATTTTGATGCCTAATTCAAAATATAAACAATAACAAACCATAAAGTTAATTTCTATTTTTCAAAACGAAACAAAACACAGTAAGAGGGAAAATAATGTTTATTTTTGTATGCTCCCACTTTATTTATATTTGAAAAGTTTCCGCTAACTTTTTGGGGGTACTACTTAAATATAGAGGTCCCAACGTGTCCCATAACAATATTAAAGAGAAGTAATCTAGTTTTACCAAAACTACTGTGACTTCACATAAGCGGCCCTTGTGTAACTCGAAATGGATATTTGAATTGATAAGTCTTACTAACGATGCGCAGAAGTTGATACATTTTTTGTAAAGTGACGGAGTATTACGCACAAGAGATTTTAGATGTACAGTATGTGGACGACTAATAACACTAATTGCTGATACAAGCACAAGAGATGGGCTAAAGTAGCGTTGTCCAAGTCATAAAGGACAGACGGAAACTAAGTCTAAGGTTTAATAAAACTAGATTACCTCCCCTTAATATCGTTATGGGACACGTCGGGACCTCTATATTTAAGTAATACCCTTTTTTGAATTGCAGAGTCTTTGATCAGACCCTCAAATTTAATCTTAGGTAACACATATGCATCTACACTTAGTAGAGATAAAGGCATCCCGAATATTATTTTATCAAGTTTAAAGTGATTTCTTTTGTGCCGTAAACCATTTACCATTTCCGTGGTGCCTCCTCCTTCGCTTGGTGCCCTAAACACCTGCTTATTTTACTTGGTCAGCACAGGTGTTTTTACGTGGCACCAGCATGGGCGCTTCTTATGTGACACAAGCACAGGCACTCTTATGCGGTGCTGGCCGGTACCAGCATGGTTGCCTTTACCTGATGCTAGCACCCATGAGCCTTCAGTACTATGATCTCTCAGCTGAGAGAGAGGGACTTAGAGGAGACACCTGTATTTATGGATGACCACAATTTTACTTAACTTGACATGGCTTCTCAAGCACAGCAAACTGCCAGAAGTCTCAGTCCCATGTCATCACCTCTGTGAGGCCCAAAGTCCTGGGTCAGCCCCTTCCGCACATTCCCTCCACAATTAATGATCAGCACTTCTTGATGCAGCTGTCCGCATCCAAATGCAATGTATTTTCTTGTTTAACTCCTCTGGTTAGAACAGATATGACTTTGTCTCAATCACAACAGCAGGCGTAATGTGGGCGGTTAAGAAGTTTACTTCACAACTGCATGGCTTTGAGTTCAATCTCATTGCACAGCACTAATTAAATAAATGACGAAGGAACAGGAAATTATGAAGTTCATTGCATAAATTCTTGTTCCTTTGTCTTTTATTCACTATCTGTCTGTCTGTTTGTCTATCTACACACACACACACACGTATATGCATATGTATACATGTGTGTGTATGTATGTATATACACATACACACTTTGCATATAAATGTATACACATCCACACTTTGGTTAGTACATGGTTTGGAGTGGTTGGCGTTAGGAAGGGCATCCAGCTGTAGAAACTCTGCCAAATCAGATTGGAGCCTGGTGTTGCCATCCGGTTTCACCAGTCCTCAGTCAAATCGTCCAACCCATGCTAGCATGGAAAGCGGACATTAAACGATGATGATGATGATGATGATGATGATGATGATGATGATGATGATGATATATAGATATGTAGAGGTATGTAAACAACTGCACCTACCTTCCTAGCCCCAACAAACTATATTTTACAAAATATGTTTACTTCTCTTTATGTAATAAAAACTTTTTTTCTCAAAGTTATTCCCATAAGTTATTTCTGCTTGAAACACAAAACAGATGATTGTTGGCAGCCATTCCTAAGAGTGGATTACGTCAACATTTTAAACCTATTCTGGTGCCAAATATGCGTTGTGGATTTCTACTCTTGAAGGCTGGAATGACTAAAAGGACTTCTGTTACATAACAAGAATCTACACATAGCTTCCTTCCTCCTAGAAACTTCTTAGAAAGGACGGAATTTGCTTCTTAACTTAGCAAAGCATTAAAATAATTTCAAAACCTGAAACAATACCAAAACCATAATAATAATGATGATGATAATAATAATAATAGTAATAATAATAATAAATGAAATTTGACATAACACATCTTGAAGGTAAATACACAACAAGACGAGCATAATGCGATATATAATAAAATATAGAAGAGCAGCTGTCTGGCTTCCGTGCTAGTGGCCCGTAAATAGCACCATTTGAGCGTAATCGTTACCAGCGTTGCCTTCTAGCACTTGTGCTAGTGGCATGTTAGAAAATCATTCGAGCGAGGTCGTTGCCAGTGCCGCTGGACTGGCTCCCATGCAGGTGGCACATAAAAAACACCTTTTAGAGCGTGGCCGTTGCCAGTACCGTGTGACTGGCCCTCGTGCCGGTGGTACGTAAAAGCACCCACTACACTCTTGGAGTGGTTGGCATTAGGAAGGGCATCCAGCTGTAGAAACTCTGCCAGATCAGATTGGAGCCTGGTGCAACCTTCTGGCTTGCCAGTCCTCAGTCAAATCGTCCAACCCATGCTAGCATGGAAAGCGGACGTTAAACGATGATGTTGATGATTGACTGTGTTTATTGAACTGAAATGAAAAATATTGAAAAATGCAGAAATACAAAATCAAGATGAAAGTAAGCCAGCAAAGTTTGCTTTAGAAGCGTTGAGATGTATGGAAAGATACAGAAATAATTTTATTCTCAAACGCAGGATAGTACTAATAAAATTGCATGAACAGGATAAGCTATCCATATATGGCATGGCTGGCCAGTAACGAATTTTTCAGCAATATATAGGTGCAGTAGTGCTGTGGTAAGTAGCTTGCTTACCAACCACATAGTTCTGGGTTCAGTCCCACTGCGTGGCACCTTGGGCAAGTGTCTTCTACTATAGCCTCGGGTCGACCAAAGCCTTGTGAGTGGATTTGGTAGACAGAAACTGAAAGAAGCTTGTTGTGTGTGTATGTATATATATATTGGGGGAGTGGGTAAAAACTTGTAGTTATTTTATTGACTCTGAAAGGATGAAAGGCTAAGTTGACCTTGGCAGAGTTTGAACTCAGAATGTAAAAACGGATGAAATGTCATCAAGCGTTTTGTCCAGTCTGCTAACGATTCTGCCAGCCAACTGCCTTTCAGATTTTACTACAAGGCAATTTTGGAGGAGTGGGGTTAGTTGATGGCATTGCCTCACAGTACTAGGCTGGTACTTACTTTATTGACACCTCCACCCCACCCAAGAGGATGAAAGACAAAGTTGACTTTGGCAGGAATTGAACTCAGGACGTAAAGAGTTGGAAGAAATGCTATCAAGCATTTTATCTGACATGCCAATGGTTTTGCCAGCTCACCACCTTAATAATAATATCAACAATAATTGTTTTTGTCCAACCTCTGCCAGCATGGAAAGCGGACATTAAATGATAATGATTTAGACACAAGTCCAGCAATTTTGATAGAACGGCATTAGTTTTGTTGTAGTTGTTGGTGATGGTGGAGGGTGAGGGTAGGACAAAGAAAAGGTGGGTGCATTTGGTTGCTTATGACTGAGAATATCCAGAGACACCTACAGGATTGATGCAAGAAGCAGTTCTCTTTCTGAATAGAGATATCAAAATTATTAGAGGTGTCAGTGAAATAAATGTAAACTATAGGCATAGGAGTGGCTGTGTGGTAAGTAGCTTGCTTACCAACCACATGGATCTGGGTTCATTCCCACTGTGTAGCACCTTGGGCAAGTGTCTTCTACTATAGCCTCGGGCCGACCAAAGTCTTGTGAGTGGATTTGGTAGACGGAAACTGAAAGAAGCCTGGCATATATGTATGTATGTGTATATGTTTGTGTGTCTGTGTTTGTCCCCCCAACATCGCTTGACAACCGATGCTGGTGTGTTTACATCCCTGTAAATTAGCAGTTCAGCAAAAGAGACCAATAGAATAAGTACTAGGCTTACAAAGAATAAATCCTGGGGTCGATTTGGTTGACTAAAGGTGGTACTCCAGTATGGCCACAGTCAAATG
>NC_068981.1:3831760-3833923 GCF_001194135.2 Octopus bimaculoides | reverse complement strand
GGGTAGGGGCTGGGGTTTGATAATACAGTTGACGGGTAGGGGCTGGGGTTTGATAATACAGTTGACGGGTAGGGGCTGGGGTTTGATAAAACATTCCCTATTCTTCATAAAACATGTCCTCCTGTGCTCTGCCGTTTCTTATGTTTTAATGCACTCCTAAGGAATTCATCATTGTCATCGTCATCATCATCACTTAACGTCCGCTTTCCATGCTGGCATGGGTTGGACAGTTTGACTGAAAACTGGTAAGCTGGGGAGCTGCACCAGGTTCCAGTCTGATTTGGCATAGTTTCTACAGCTGGATGCTCTTCTTAATGCCAACCCCTCTGAGAGTGTAGTGGGTGCTTTTTATGTGCCACTTGGAATATTTTGGACAGTTTATGATTGGGGATGTTCTTGTATTTAGAGGACTGCATCATTAATGTCTTTTATCTTTTACTTGTTTCAGTCATTCAGACTGTGGCCATGCTGGGGCACCGCCTTGAAGAATTTTAGTTGAATGAATTGACCCCAGTATTTACATTTTTTAAGCTTGATACTTATTCTGCCGGTCTCTTTTGCCAGACTGCTAAGTTACGGAGATGTAAATACACCAACACTGTTTGTGAAGCAGTGATGGGGGACAAACACAGACAGACAGACAGATACACACACACACACAGACGAAGTGCTTCTTTCAGTTTCCATCTACAAAATCCACTGACAAGGCTTTGGTTGGCCTGAGTTATAACAAGATATTCGCCCAAGGTACCACGCAGTGGGACTGAACTCAGAACCATGTGGTTGGGAAGCAAGCTTCTTACCACACAGCCCTGCCTGCCCCTTTGTATATGTTCACATATTTTGTATGCTATGTATATGCTTATCTTAATTAACTCTCCTTTTCTCCTTTTCTCCTCCTCATCCTTGTATGTAAACCCCAACATGTTGTAAGCTGTCCTAATGTATCTGATGGCTCTGTTACAAATAAACCATCATCATCATTATCATCATTATTATTATAAAGCTTATTACATTCTACTTTGCTTAGCAGCGATGTTATCTTCAAGTTTGGTGACAAGTTTCTTTGAATCTCCAGAATTTTTCTTAGGATTCTTGCCGAATGCAAGATGGCACTTACTTTGCAGATCACCAGCGCAAGTGTCAATTCCAATCTATTTCAGTCTCTTAGGTAGCAGTTGAGTGTCATGCTAATTGCATCAATTAACACAGGAATAATTGACTTCCACAATCTCCTCATCTCTTGATAGTTTGCAATTTTCTAAATTCATTTGGCATCCATCCTATTATCATATGGTATTGTAAAGTCTATGATCTTAAAGTATTTAGATTATTATTATTATTATTATTAGATTCGATTGTATAGATATTTTATTCGTTGAACAATATTTCAACAGTACGTCTGTCTTTGTCAAGTTCAAAACAAGAGGTGATTAAAAGTTCAAAATTTCAGAAATTTAAACATAAAGTATGAACGAGAGTAACCAGTGTCCATACGTTGATGGAATGACGTTTGGATGCTGGTTACTCTCGTTCATACTATACGTTTAGATTTCTGTAATTTTGAATTTTTAATCACCTCTTGTTTTGAACTTGACAAAGACAGACGTATTGTTGAAATATTGTTCAACGAATAAAACATTTATACAATCGAATTGCGCTCTTTGTCTAGACTGTTTACCTTTGTGAAGAGTTACGTCAATCCTTTTTAAAATATATTATTAATACTATTATTATTATTATTATTGTTATTAAGGTGATGAACTGGCAGAATGGTTAGCACGCCGGGCAAAATACTTTGCAGCATTTCGTCCGTCTTCACGTTCTGAGTTCAAATTCCACCAAGGTCAACTTTGCCTTTCATCCTTTCAGAGTCAATTAAATAAGTACCAGTTACACACTGGGGTCGATGTAATTGACTTAATCGCTTTGTCTGTCCTTGTTTGTCCCTTCTATGTTTAGCCCCCCTGTGGGCAATAAAGAAATAAATTATGGCAGTGAAACATGGGCTGTAACTGCTGAGGACATACGTAAGCTCGCAAGGAATGAAGCCAGTATGCTCCGTTGGATATGTAATGTCAATGTGAATACCCGTCAGAGTGTAAGTATCTTGAGAGAAAAGCTGAACATTAGAAGCATCAGTTGTGGTGTGCAAGAGAGACG
>NC_068981.1:3830256-3831428 GCF_001194135.2 Octopus bimaculoides | reverse complement strand
GGCACATAAAAGACACCATTTCGAGCGTGGCCGTTGCCAGTATCGCCTGACTGCCCTTCGTGCAGGTGACACGTAAAAGCACCTACTACACTCTCTGAGTGGTTGGCGTTAGGAAGGGCATCCAGCTGTAGAAACTCTGCCGAATTTAGATTGGTGCCTGGTGTTGTCATCCGGTTTCACCAGTCCTCAGTCAAGTCGTCCAACCCATGCTAGCATGGAAAGCGGACGTTAAACGATGATGATGATGATGATGATTATTATTAAGACAGTGAGATGGCAGAATCGTTAGTGCCTCAGACAAAATGTGTAGCAGTATTTCTTTTGGCTCTTTACATTCTGGGTTCAAATCCAGTCGAGGTCAATTTTGTTTTGCATCCTTTCAGGGTTAATAAAATAATGTGCCAGTCAAATACTAGAGGTCAATGTTATTGATTTATCTCTCCCACTACAGTTGCTGGCTCTGCTAATATTTGAAAACAAATTATTAATTTAAAGGTGACACATTAAAAGCTTTCTTTTTTAACAAAGAGACATTTTCTAATCTAGCTTTGTAAAACTGTAAAACCCACATGAAGAAAGCTGCTACAAAATTGTTTGACTTGCTAGAAATACCTGCCAGACACTAGCGTAGCCAGAGTGTGTGCTATCTAGAGCAGCCCTTCTGTTTGCTGCCCCTGAACCCCACAAAAGACACATAGCCTAAAACCAGATGAAAAGTGCCACCTGGGGTGGACCACCCCTAGCGTTTCCCTGCTGGCGTTACGCTAGTGCAGCCAGTCTTCCCACTATAAAAGGAAGGACAAGTATGAAAAAATAAAAAATGAATGTATGTTATGTTCATGCCTGGAATGCTTTTGACATTAGGTCTTCTAGATTAGGAATGGCTAAGCAACAATAACAACAACACCAGCAACAACTTTGTAAAAGTGTGAAGTGAAGAACTTACTGTCTGAATCAAAAGACATGAAAGCCGATTCCAGTTCTGTGTAAGTGAGTTGTTGGTCTGTGTTGTTGTCAGCTAATATGAATAACTTTCTGGCTTCATTCTTGTTTTTCTGTCTATCACTTGGATGACATCTGAGAAACAGTGGAGAAATATAATATGACATAAATCAATACATACATACATATATATATATATATATATATATATATATATATATATATATATA
>NC_068981.1:3825024-3826572 GCF_001194135.2 Octopus bimaculoides | reverse complement strand
GTAGAGAGGAGTAAGATAGTGAAAGTAAAAGAGAAAGATGGAATGAGAGAGAGAGAGAGAGAGAGAGAGACGAAGTAGATTGGGAGGGAGAGAGGGGAAGTAGGTAGAGAGGAGTAAGATAGTGAAAGTAAAAGAGAAAGATGGAATGAGAGAGAGAGAGAGAGAGAGAGAGAGAGAGACAAAGTAGATTGGGAGGGAGAGAGGGGAAGTAGGTAGAGAGGAGTAAGATAGTGAAAGTAAAAGAGAAAGATGGAATGAGAGAGAGAGAGAGAGTGGAAAGATGCTGGTAAGTTAGAGAGAGTGGTAGAGATAGATATGGAGAGGAAGGTTTAGTTGAGAGGTAGAGAGAGAGAGAGAGAGAAAGAGAGATAAAGATGAATAAGTAGAGGTAGAGAGATAGACAGAAAGGGAAAAGGAGAGAGAGAGAAGTAGAGAGAGTAAGGCATCCAAATAATCAGTCGGTTCGATCTGTTAAAGCTGATTTGATTTAAATATATCATTGGAATGACGTTTAAAACAAATAAACGATGCATTTTTGTTGTTTCTTGTTATTTTCTTGTTCTTTTTTTTCTTTTCTTTTCTGTTTTAGTTTGGTTTCTTTGTTGCTTCTTCAGTTTGTCTTGTTCCCTTTTCTGTTTTTTGTCAAAGCTGTTTCTGGAGAGAACTACTACTACTACTACTACTACTACTACTACTACTACTACTACTACTACTACTACTACCACCACTACCACCACTACTACCACCACCACCACCACCACCACCACCACTACTACTACTACTACTACTACTACTACTACTACTACTACCACCAACACCACCACCACTACTGTCACCTCTACCACCACCACTACTATCACCTCTACTAACACCCCCATCACCGCTACTAATACTACTACTACTACTGCTACCATCACCGTCACCACCACTGCTACTACTATCACCTCTACCACCACCACCACTACTACAACAGACAAATGAGATTATCTGAGTAAAATATTGATCGACGATTTGCAATTGGAAAATTGAAACAATGTACGACATTGAGTTGACATGAAAATGTTTCATAATTTATTAGAAATTGTGTTACATAAGTTGTTTTTATTCTTTGGTGCTTTGTGCAAATTATATATTTTTTGATTATCGTTTTATATATTTATTTATTGTTTTTCTTCTCTTGTTAACAACTTAGAAGACGGAAGCTTGAATTTACATAATAACAGCAATGACGGCTCGTCATTGGCAATGGGGGAATGTTGTGTCAAGAAAGACAACATCTCAATTCTGGCTGGTTTACAATTGGAGGAATTTGGATGTTGTTGTTGGTGGTGGTGGTGGGAGGGGGGGGGCAAAGGAATTGTGAGAAGAGGGGGAGAGAGAGAAGGAGAGGGGATGTGGGGGAGAGATGACAGAGAGAAAGACAAAAGGAAAGAAGAGACAGAGCGAGAGAGAGAGAGAGAGAGAGGAAAGCAAGAGAAACATGCACTGGAGAGTGAAAGCGAGAGACACATACACAGGAACGAGAGAGAGAGAGAGAGAGAGAGAGAG
>NC_068981.1:3818184-3825014 GCF_001194135.2 Octopus bimaculoides | reverse complement strand
CACAGGAACGAGAGAGAGAGAGAGAGAGGAAAGAAAGAGAAACATACACAGGAACGAGAGAGAGAGAGAGAGAGAGAGAGAGAGAGAGAGATGGAAAGAGAGAAAGAGAAAGATGTTTTTTGGCAAAACAAACCATTCATCTTGTGACCATTATTATAAAACCCTGCCATGGTCATCTTTGCCTTTCATCCTTTTGGGGTCGATAAAATAAGGACCAGTTGAACACTGGAATCAATGTAATCGACACATCCCCTCCCCCAAAATGGCTGCCCTTGTGGCAAAATTTGAAATCATCATCATCATCATCATCATCATTATATATTATTATTATTATTAAGGCAGTTAGCTGGCAGAAACGTTAGCACGCTGGGCGAAGTGCTTAGTGACATTTCGTCTGTCTGCATGTTCTGAGTTCAAATTAAACTGGGTTCGCCTTACCTTTCATTCTTTCAGGGTTAATAAAATTAGTACCAGTTGAGCGCTGGGGTCGATGTAATCAACAATCCCTTGCCTCAAAATTTCAGACCTTATGTCTATAGTAGAAAGGATTATTATTATTATTAATAAGGCATTGAGCTGGCAGAATCATTAGCATGCTGGGGCCAAAATGCTTGTCAGCACTTTGTCCTTATGTGCAGAGTTCAAATTCCACTGAGGCTGGCTTTGTCTTTCATCCTTTAGGGGTCAATAGAATATGTACCAGCTGAGCATTGTAATTGATGTAATCAACTTCCCCACCACCAAAGTTGCTGGCCTTGTGCCAAAATTTGAAACCATTACTCATCATCATCATCATCACCATTATTTAACGTCTGTTGTCCATGCTGGCATGGGTTGGACAGTTTGACTGGTCTGGCACCAAGATCCAGTCTGATTTGGCATGGTTTCTACGGCTGGATGTCCATCCTAACGCCAACCACTCTGCGAGTGTAATCGGTGCTTTTACATACTACCGGCATGTGTGCCATTTGCGTGACACCCTGTGTTGGACTGTGATTTTACTCAGGTTGATAGGTCTTCTTCTTGAACACGACATAATGCCAAAGGTCTTGGTCATTTCCTCCATAAGGCCCAACACTCAAAAGGAGCTTGGCCACTTTGCTTCCATGAGGCCCAACATTCAAAAGGAACTCAGCCACCTCGCCTCCGTGAGGCCACTTGAAATTATTTTTGTTAATTTGTGAGAATTGGTGCAGACTGCTTGAAGGGTAAAGAAATTGTCTTTACAACCATTGTGATTTCAGGTTCTGTCCTACTGCACAGCACCTTTGGCCAAGGGTCTTCTATTATAGTCTTGGGCCAACAAAGAGTTTGTGAGTGAATTTGATAGATAGAAACTGTGAGGAAGCTCAGTTCTATATTTAAAAGATGAGGAATTATGTACATTATTTACATTATTTACATTTGACAGATATTTGTCCTTATCTTGTTTGTTGTTAACACAACGTTTCGGCTGATATACCCTCCAGCCTTATTCAGGTGCCTTGGGGAAATTTCGAACCTGGGTTCTCATTCCTAAGGTATTTTTCAATGTTATTATTATTATTATTCAGGTCACTGTCTAGAATCGAACTTGGAATCTTGGGGTTAGTAGCTTGTGCTCTTAACCACACCATATGTCCGTGAGCAAGCTCCTTATATATGAATGTATGGGTGCAGGTATGGTTCTGTGGTAAGAAGTTTGCTTCCCAACTTCCAGTTTCTGGGTTCAGTCCCACTGCAGGGAACCTTGGGCAAGTGCTTTCTACTATAGCCTCAGGCCAACCAAAGCCTTGTGAATGGATTGGATAAATGGAAACTGAAAGAAGCCCATCGTATATATATGTGTGTGTGTGTGTTTGTGTCTGTGATTGTCCCTCCATCACTGGTTGACATCTGGTGCTGGTGTGTTAATGGTTCGGCAAAATAGACTGATAAAATAAGTATTAGACTTATGAAATAAGTCCTGGGATCGATCTGTTCAAGTGAAATGCTTTAATGCAGGGTGCCCCAGCATGGCCACTGTCCAATGACTGAAAGAAGTAAACAAATAGAAGAGTATTTCCTTGATATATATCTGATTGCTTTAAACGTGTATGAAGTATTGATACATGGATTTATTTTAAATATGTACAAATTGTGAAGGTGCATCATAAGATCATGGTTAGGCAGTGTGTTGTGTTCATCATCATCATCATCATTGCTTAACATCTACTTCAATGCTGGCATGGGTTGGACACTTTAACTGAAAACTGGTTGCACCAGGTTCCAATCTGATTTGGCAGGTTTCTATGGCTGGATGCCCTTCCTAATGCCAACCAGTTTGAGAATGTAGTGGGTGCTTTTTAATTACCACCGGCACGGGGGCCATTCCTGAACAAAATACTTCATTTCATGTTGCCCCAGTCCACTCAGCTGTAAATGGGTCACCCAGTATTGGACTGGCATTCTCTTCAACAAGAATGTTGGCCTAACACCCCCAGGCCAGTGGGGCGGCATCATTTGAAAGCTTTTTAGCTCTCAAGTGCCATACGTGCATATTTGACCAACATTGTATTACAATGTTGGTCAATCACTTTTCATAAAACACACTGAATGGTAGCTCTCTACTCTCACTCTTCTCTTTGAGTGCCACTTGAAGTAGTTGAAGATTTGGCCAGAGAAAAAAAAAACGAAACAAGTGCATATTTGACCAACATTGTATTAGAAAGCCGGGCAGTCTGGTTGATACTGTAATGTCGAAAGTATTGATACAATCTTTTGATTTATTTTAAATGCAGATAACCGATTGATACATATCTGATAGATTTATTTTATGTGCATAGATTATTACTACATATCATCATCATCATCATCATCATTTAACGTCTGCTTTCATGCTGGCATAGGTTGGACAGTTTGACCAGAGTTGGTCAGCTGGAGAGCTGCCCAGGCTCCGATTGTCAGTTTTGGCATGGTTTCTACAGCTGGATGCTGCAGCTAATGCCAAACACTTTACAGAGTTTAATGAGTGCACAGGCTCTTTACACATGGCACCAGTATGAGTGCTTTTTATCTTGCACCAGCACAGGTGCTTTTAATAAATAAAGAATTTATGCTGTAAGGTATTTGATATTCTTGTAATTGTCTATGTTACTCAAATATACTGCACTGGCCACTTTGAGTTATTTCAGGGTGGTGGTGACAGCAATAGTGATTGTGCATATTACCTTTTAAATGTCAGACTAGAAGGGAAAAAAATCTCACAGGTAAATGTGAATGTGGAGTCTCTTGTCCACCAGTTTCAGCATAGCCCCTGTCTTCCCTTCTTCCTTGTCACATGATGACATTATGCAAAATTGTGATTATAAGAAATCATAAACAATACCTTTTAAAAATTATTTCAGTTTATAGTTAAAGAAGCAGACAAGATTTATTTAGTCTCTCAATCCAGCCACTCACTTTTCATAAAATACACTGAATGGTAGCTCTCTACACTGAGGGAGCCTCTACATGGTCTCTGAGCCTTCTAGAAATGACAGCCAACTTTCCCTCAAGTCACAGTATATCACCTATAAAGAATTCCCCAGAATTGGCATACTATTAAAGAATAGGCAATCTGATTGTCCGGGGACAAGAAGACAGCAGAAGACATGCGCTTCTATCTCAACAACTGTCATCAGCACAGCCATTGCCTGGTTTATATCCAGCTGATGATACAGAGACAGACAGACAGACAGACAGACAGACAGAGTCAAGCTAAAAGAATTTATTCAATGTTATCCTTGGCTGAATTAACAATTGTTTTATTTACAATTGTGACTGCATTTTAACCCTCATTTCCTCTTCATACATTTTACTGTTATACATAAAAGTATCCAATCACACAGAACCTATCAGAGAGGGTGGGGTTGAACCCATAGACGCAGCACACAAAAGTCAGGTTAATTTTATGAAGCAATGCATTTCCTGTCAACCTGTAATCACCTTTCTGATATCAAACCTTTCATATGTGTGTGTGTGTTTGTATGCATATATGTATGTATGTATATATATTTATGTATATCTGTAAATGTATGTTTGTATAGCAACTAGAAATTATAAAACAAAAAGAAGCTAAAAGTAACAAAGAAAGAGGAAAACTGGTTTGGTCGATGGCAACATGTTCAACAAGATGTTAATCTAATTGCCATGTGTTTTGCTTTTGTATATTAAAATTGATTGAAGCAGCAGACTGCAGACTCACCTAATATAAGACGTGGGGCTGGAGAGGATGATGGCAGCAACAAGGACTACAATACTGGTCACCTGATAAAGAAATATATAAAAAAACGTGAACAATTAACAAACAGCTTTATAACAACTTACTAATTAGAATGACGAGTGATGCGTGCAAAGCTGAGTAAATAAGATACAACAGGAAATAGATTGGAGATATAAATCATGAGAGGAATTTCCTTAATGCTTCTATTGTTTCTTTCCACCTATTGCTTACTCTAGTATCTAGAGAGGGTCATTAGGCCAATAATAAACACACACACTGGTTTAATATCACTTCTTTATTATAAGTCAGTTGGTTAGTTATTTAACCAGCTAATTGCTTGTTTGTTTAACCCTTTAGCATTCAGATTATTCTGTCAATTATAATGCTTATTTATTCACATTGCTTTGAATTAGGGGACCCCCTTCGGTCATGAATGACCATAGGATTGCACTTAGAAAGTTACCCTCCTAGGCACAAGTCTGGGCAAAGTTGTTTAAGGAAGACCAGCAGTGACCCATTCATACCAGCATCCCCTCTCTATATCACTCATGTTATCCAAAGAAGGGTAAAGGGGCCAATACAGCTTGGCACCAGTGACATCGCAACTCATTTCTACTGCTGAGTGAACTGGAGCAATGTGAAACAAAGTGTCTGGGAATTGAACTCACTACCTCATGATTTTGAGCCCAATACTCTAACCAGTCTCTAACCTTCACTGCTTTGAATTAATTCATGCATTTTCCTCATAGCTTCAAGATTTCTATGATGTGTTTGTTTACTTTTAGAATAACATTGCAGGGTAGGTGTAAGATTCTTGATCTGGTTAGTTTGAAAACAAAACAGGTAGAATGTGTAGGCTGGATATGGCCTGATTACACGCTAAGGGGTTAATCTGTTGATTAAACAATCAATCAGTTGTTTGTCGAAGCCCTTTCATTACCATTTGTGACCTCATCAGTGACATTGCCCCCAGTCTTCCAGGTCTGCTATATAAATGAAAATGAGGTAAGAGGGATAACTCATGGTGGCCAATGACATGTATCCGAACAATGTAGATATATGCAGGTATATCAAATACCATACAATATAAATTTTTGATTTATTAAAATTATAGGTGGTTCTAGAGGATACTTCATAATTACCCAATGGCAGTTGAGACCAGGTCCACTTGAGAAGGGGAGATAATCCCAAGAGTCAAGGATTATCCAATTGTTATCCAAGGGAAAGGCAAAGATCGATACAGCTTGGCAACTGAGACGTCACAACTCATTTCTACAGCTGAGTGAACTGGAGCAACATGAAATAAAGTGTCTTGCTCAAGAACACAACACGCAACCCAGTCTGGGATTCGAACTTACAACCTCACGATCGTAAGCTCGACACACTAACCACTGAGCCATGCACCTTCACACACACACACACACACACACACACACACACACATATATATATATATATATATACATACACACATACACATGTACACATGTATGTATGTGTGTATATAAATATATCGCATAACATGCACCCTGAGATATTTTCTATCAGTGCTATTATCCCCCCCCCTCCCTCTCTCTCTCTTTGATCCTTTCTCTCTCATTATTCGCTACCAGTTATGCTATTTAAAACACTTGATGCAGCTAACTATCAAAGAAAAATCTCAAAGGAGTAATAGAATCTTAATTATGATAGCGGCAGCTGTGGTAGTAGTGGTGCCAGCAGTAACGAGAGTTGTGGGAGTAACAGTGGTGGTGGTGGTGATAGTAGTAGTAGTAGTAATTTTCGCTAGTAACATTCCATCAATAGTCATTCATATTATCAGTGTGTACAGCCTCCCTATCCCAAGAACCTCTCAGGTTTTGATATTCCGATTTATTCCTTTTACAGATTGCCTTGTATAAGTGTTCTGGCCGTTAATACATTGTGGTGTACAGGTTGATAGTATCATGGCGGCAGTTTCAGACAGCTGCCTGTGATGTTCGTCATATCTCTGGTGTTAATTTCATTGAAATTTGCCTCTTAGTCAGAGAAGGAAAACAAAAACCTTGCAGCAATTGTTAACTACTTAAAAAGGGGGGAAATAACTTCAAGAAATTAAGAATTAATTTCACAGAAAAATTTACTTTGATTTCTATGGTGGTGGTGGTGGTGGTCGTCGTCATAGGAATGGACAGTAGGTATTGTTGGTTTTTGGCCCTCATTGAAAAAAAAGCCTACGCTCTTAACTACTATGCCATATGCCCATGGGCATATGGCGTAGTGATAATAACATCGAAAACTACCTTAGGAATGAGAACCCAGGTTTGAAATTTCCCCAAGACACCTGATGAAGGCTGGAGGGTATATCAGCCGAAATGTTGTGTTAACAACAAACAAGATGAAGACAAATATCCATCAAATGTAAATAATGTAAATAATGTACATAATTCCTCATCTCTTAAATATAGAACAGAGCTTCTTCACAGTTTCTATCTACCAAATTCACTCACAAACTCTGAGTGAATTATAATGTAAATAATATATATATTACATAGACACACACACACTCATATATTCCAGTTTTCATATTGTCTGATGATCATAAACATGAAATTCGAATAAGTTGATG
>NC_068981.1:3808374-3810133 GCF_001194135.2 Octopus bimaculoides | reverse complement strand
AAAGACCTGGAAATAGAGGTAACTCGAATGTGGAATCTAAAAACAGAAACAATTCCTATCATAGTAGGTGCCTTAGGTATAATAAAAAAAATATTCAGACAAATACATAACAAAAACACCAGGACTTACAAATATATATAACATACAGAAAATTGCACTACTGGGCACTGCACACATCCTACGCAAAACCCTTTCAATACAGTAACCATAAGAGCATCACAGCAAACCACAGCACATACCCAAGGCACACAGAGCTGCGCTGGGTAGTGAAGTGAAAGCACGTTATAAAAATAAAACTACTGAATAATAATAATAATAATAATAGCACCTACCACACCTTTGGAGTGGTTGGTGTTAGGAAGGGCATCCAGCTGTAGAAACTTTGCCAGATCAGATTGGAACCTGGTGCAGTCCCTCAGCTTACCAGCCCTGGTCAAACTGTCCAACTTACGCCAGCATGGGCAACAGACACTAAATGATGATGAATGATGCATGTGTCTGTGTCTACGTTTGTCCCCACCAACATTGCTTGACAACCGATGCTGGTGTGTTTACGTCCCCATAACTTAGCAGTTCAGCAAAAGAGACTGATATAATAAGTACTAGGCTTACAAAGAATAAGTTCTGAGGTTGATTTGCTCAAGTAAAGGTGGTGCTCCAGCATGGCTGCAGTCAAATGACTGAAACAAGTAAAAGAATAAACGAATGTCAGAATGGTCCTGAAATACTGAGTTGAACTCCCAGAATAGAATTGCAGCTACAAACTCCTTGGTAGTACCAGTTGATCTTGGCAGGATTTGAACTCAGATTCTAAAGAGTCATAAAAAAAAAAAATCCATGATGCATTTTGTCTGCTGTGCCACACAAGTTGGAGTCCACTCAAGATTCCACTGGTGCATCCAGCTGTAGAAAGCAAACCAAAACCAGATGATGTAATATGGTGTGGTCCCGGCCTTGCCAGTTCCCGTCAAGCTGTCCAACCCATACCAGCAAGGAAAACAGACACTAAATGCTGACGACAACGACGATGATGACGAGTTTCTGCAGCGTAGGACAATGTTCTATTCTCACCGAAATGATTTACACATAACGTCATCTCAATGCTATGGTTCCTGACGTAAACATGGCACTATAAAACCAAGAACTCGTTGAGAAAGAAACCATGAAATAAGGAATTTCATGACTGTAGTGACGTCATAGTTAACCCTAATATCTCCTTATGACGTCAGAACAGAACCAGACTTGCCGATGACTTCATTGAAAACATATAACAACTTCTGTTCTTATTCCCAAAGCATTTAATACTGACCCAAACGAACTTCTATTATACACCTACTGACTATAGAGAGTGTATATTTCTTCTGTTTTAACTTTCGGTTACATTATACATGCATTATGCATACATACACACACACACAGATATATATATACACACATTATACATCCATATATACACTCATATATTATAGATACATACACATACATTTTATGTACGTACATACACACACACACACACATATATATATATACATACATTATGCATACATGTATAAATATATACATTATACATACATACACACACACACACATATATATATATATACACACATACATCCATAAATACACTCATACACTATACATACATACACACATACATTTTATGTACATAAATACACACACACATATACACACACATACATGTATAGATATACACATTATACATACACACACACATACACGCACATATACACATACATCC
>NC_068981.1:3806399-3807829 GCF_001194135.2 Octopus bimaculoides | reverse complement strand
TATACATATATATACATTATACATACATACACACATATACACTCACATATATACACATTATACATCCATATATACACTCATGCATTATACATACATACACACATTTTATGTACATGCACACACACATATATGTATACACACATACATTATGCATACATGTATACATATATACATTATACATACATACACATACATATACACATATATATACACTCATTATACACACATACAATTTACACATGCATATATATATATATATATATACACACACATATACACACATACATTATGCATAGATGTATACATATATACATTATACATACATACACACATACATACACGCACACATATATACACACATTATACATACATGCACACATACATAGACATCTGTATTCACATATACACAAGTAAGTGTATGTATATGTGTGTGTTTGTGTGCACCTACATGTATTCATACATAGTTACATACAAAGATTTCCATGCATATGCATGTATGTATAACCAGGTATATACATTTTGTGATGATGATAAATTGGCATACACACACATCCATATATAATCATCATTATTATCATCATCATCATCATCATCGATTAATGCTCGTTTTCCATGCTGGTATGGGTTGGACAGTTTGACTGAGGACTGATGAACCGGATGGCTGCACCAGGCTCCAATCCGATCTGGCAATGTTTCTACAGCTTGATGCCTTTCCTAATGCCAGCCACTCCGAGAATGTAGCGGGTGCTTTTTATGTGCCACAGGCACAGGAGCCAGTCAGGGGTTATTGGCACCAGCCACATTTGGATGGTGCATTTTACATACCACCGGCACAGGAGCAAGTCAGGGTGTACTACCATTGGCCACGTTCAAATGGTGCTTTTTACGTGTCACCAGCATAGGAGCCAGTCAGTGGGTACTGGCACCAGCCAAATTTGGATGGTGCTTTATATGTTTCACAGGCACGGGAGCCAGTCAGGAGGTACTGGTATCAATCATGTTTAGATAGTGCTTTTTAACATGCCACTGGCACGGGAGCTAGTCAGTGGGTACTGGCACTGGCCACATTTGGATGGTGCTTTTTATGTGCCATCGACATAGGAGCAAGTCAGGGAGTACTGGCACCGGCCACGTTTGGATGGTGCTTTTTACGTGCCATATATATATATATATATATATATATATACACACATGTGCAGCCGCAAACATACACATACATAAAGATGCTTGTATATAAGCTGATGTAGTGTAATAGAATAGAAATAAGCTCCAGATATTTCTAAACACACTAACAAAGATATACATGTGTAAAGGTATCTACACCCATGCATACATGAAAGTACACAAGCCTGCATATACACACACACACACACACACACACACATGTGCTCTATTACAAGGAAGCAGTCTTTACAATGATTATCTACTTA
>NC_068981.1:3796182-3806306 GCF_001194135.2 Octopus bimaculoides | reverse complement strand
TATCTACACACACACACACACACATATATATAGGTAGATAACCAAGGTTAGTCATGTGCCTTGAGTCAAGAAATCAATATTATATACCATTCAAATAAATCCTACCCTTTTGCTTCTCTCTCTCTCTCTCTCTCTCTCTCTCTCTATATATATATATATATATATATATATATATATATCTGTCTACCTTTCTCTCTGTCTTTCTATCCATCTATCCATCCACCCATCTGTCCGTTTGTGTATCTATGTGTGTATGTATATATGTAATACATACATACATGCAACCGTATGTGTGTGTGATAGTGTATATATACATATATATATATATATATATATATATGTGTGTGTGTGTGTGTGTGTGTGTGTGTGTGTGTGTATATATATAGGCATGCATGCATATAGGGGTTGGTGTACATGTATGTTGAAATTTAGTTGCAGTATCATATTTCTTTTATCTCCATAACCATACACACACACAATACATACATACATACATACACATGTACATACACAAATTCACATGCAGACACATGTGCATACATACATACACACACAAAAACACACAGACACGCAAATACAAAATACACATGTTGTCATGCACAAACACATGCAGGCACGTGTATGCATTCATGTACACATACAAACACACATGTACGTATACACACACACACACACAAATGCACACAAACACACGTACACACACACAAGTGCATTGATATGGAAAAAAAGATAATAGCTTCAGAAATTCCTTAAATGATTTTCTATCTTACTAATTATGTTTGGACGAGATCCAGGTGGAAATAATGGCCATTATAAAATAGCCATGGGTATATAATAGACGTTCTTAATATAGATATTGCCCTAAATTAATATCGTAACAGTGCAGTTAGGGTTTACCATATTCTCTTTGTGTGCTTTTAATGTTGGAACTGGCTGGATATTGGATTATATTTAAACTTTGTCTAGAAGGTTTTATCAATACAGTTCTATATTTAAGAGATTAGGAATTATATACATTATTTACATTTGACAGATATTTGTCCTCATCTTGTCTGTTGTTAACACGTTTCAGCTGATATACCCTCCACCCTTCATCAGGTGTCTTGGGGTAATTTCGAACCTGGGTTCTCATTCTTAAGGTATTTTTTGATGATGATGATGTCGTCATTGTCGTCGTTGCCGTTGAGGTTAGTAGCCCGCACTCTGGGCAATTATGGAGTGAATTTTAGGGCTTATGAATCTAATATTTTCCTATCCTTCCTTAATACCGGTTCCCATATACGACTCATATCTGCACTTGGTCTGCTTAGGAGGTTGTTGTGTCCTTGGGATGAACACATTGGATGATGTAGTCCTAGATATATTATGTCTGCAAAGAAATATAAGTTGGTCACTTCTGGAATTTCTTTGATGATAAGTCTACTTAAGTAGTGTTGCATTTGCAGTCCCATGTTGGCACCAGATAAAAAATACCCATGCTGGTGTCATGTAAAAAGCTTTCATGTTGACTCCATGTAAAAAAAAAAAAGTTCTGGAAACATGTAAAAAACACCCTAGCTGGTGCCGCATAAAAAACACCTGTGCTGGTGTCACTTAAAGGGCACCTGTGCTGGGACCATGTGAAAAGTACTTGTACTGGTGCCACGTAAAAAACACTGATGCTGGTGCCATATAAAAAGCACTCAGTACCCTTTGTAAAGTGGTTGCTGTTAGGAAGGGCATCCAGCCAGCAGAGAGTTGGAGCCTGGTCTGGCTTGCCAACTCCAGTCAAATTATTCAAACCATACCAGCATGGAAAATGGATGTTAAATGATGATGATGATGTGAGAGCATTGGATAAAATGCTTCATAGTATTTGTTTCAACATTCTGTGCCATGAGTTCAAATCACACCAAGGCCAATTTTGCCTTTCATCCTTTTGGGGGTTGAATAAAGAAATACCAAAGTAGTAATCCAAGGTATTGGACAGGCAGGAATCATTGGACTGGATGCTGTATGGTTCCAGTGCTTTGTGTTCTGCATTCAAACCCCTCCATGAGTGGTAGGTTTAATCCCTCACTCAAGTTAATCCCCACCCCCACCTGACTTTCAGTGGAGTTCTACTTTGTTACATGGCTTCAGGCTAGGTCCCTGATTTCAGAATATCTTTCTATGTCTCCCTCCAATGTCAGACACCTTGTAAAGCTACAACCAGGGTCCATATGACCCTTAGGGGTCAGTAGATTTTGTTGTTAAACTTTAAGAACAGCAAATTGGTTACACGTCTTCTACAATACACAAAATATTTTAACAATCTTTTAATATAATTCCTAATAATATTTGATTATAAAAACCCACCCACAAGCCCCGTGCCAGCCTATCATTACTATCCTCTAGCCCACCCCCTGACCTGTGTGTTCCACCCAGATGTAACAAGAAAGCTTTTCACTTACCCTTCCCCAACAAACCAATCTACATCTCCACATCTCTTCTCATCCTCACATTTCTTCCTTCATACACTATGCCTAGTGCTCATTCCCCAATCCTGTCTTCACAGCCCTGTTCCTCTGTATCATTGCTATCTGGTCCCCCCCCCCCTCTGTACTCTATATATACCCAAGTTTTTGCCACTCACTCCTTGCCTCTTACTCGCACTCTTTAATCACACTTCCTTCACAATCTCCTGCCACTTATATTATGGCCTTTCAAACCTCAAGGGTATGCCCTGACACTCGCCACCATCTATACATCTCTCTTCCTTTACTCAACCATCCCATTTATATTCTGATCTCTGTCCCTTGTGAGTATGCCCAGCCTTTTGTCACCATTTCCATCCTGTGGTCTCCCACTCCCTCTCTCTCCTTCTCCTGCACTTCCCTCACATTGGGTAACCATGTATTTCCTTTGCGGTAGCATACCTGTTTCTGTCTTCATCCCTGATCTCTCTCTCTCTCTCTCTCTCTCTTTCTATCTCTGGCCAAGTAACTTTGTACTTCCTCTACAGCAAAACACCTGTTTCTGTCTCTCTGTTTCCTTATAACCTTTCATCATCCAACACAAGATCACCGCCTCCAATTCCCCCTCCCCTCTTGAAAGTGGGGGGTTTTTTTTCTGTCTTGCAAGTTACTTGGTGACCCTGTCAGTGCAGGTGCCACTTAAAAAGCACCCAGTCCACACTGTAAAGTGGTTGCCATTTAGAAGGGCATCCAGCTGTAAAAACCTTGCCAAAACCAACCTTGCCTGTGCTCATGCCATGTAAAAAGCACTAATTCCATTCTGCAGAATGGTTGGTATTAAGAAGGGCATCCAGCTGTAAAAATCCTGCCAAAACAGTCACAGAAGTCTGGTGCAGGCTTCTGCCTGGCCAGCTGTCCCATCTATGCAAGCATGGAAGGCAGATGTTAAACGATGATGATGATGATGATGATGGTAAATAGGATTCTTTTTAAACATCACATGGCTATGAAGATCCATCTGAGTAAAATAAGAATCTGCGGGGTCTATAGGTGAAAAATGGTTGAGAAACACTGCTGTAAAGGCCCATAGCTTGTGCCACACCTGTTGATTAAATGATGGAAATTAGGACCCAGCAGGGTTTATAACATCAGAGATTCCAACAACCAGTCATCCTCCTCACATGTTACAATTTCTTCTCTGACAGACACACAACACACAATGGCTTCACTGTTCAGGGGAACCACTTTGTCTCTTACTTCACTTGTTCTTGTTGCTTTCATCATTTCTTTTTTTTTCTGGCAGAAAGCATTTTTTTCAGATTTTTTCCCTGGTGGGTCAGTCTCTGCCTCTCTGTCTGTCTGTCTGTCTCTCTCTCTCTCTCTCTCTCTCTCTCTAAATCTCTTTTTTTCTCTAAATCTGTCTGTTTCTGCCTGTCTGTCTGTCTGTCTCTTTTCTCTCTCTTTCTCTCCCTCACTCTCTCTCTCTCTTTCTCTAAATCTATCTGGCTGTCTCTCTCTTTCTCTCTCTCTCTGTCTCTGTCAGTCTGTCTGTCTGTCTCTCTCTTTCTCTCTTCCTCTCTCCCTCTCCCGCCCTCTCTCTTTTCCAGTTTCTAATGAAAGTGCATGGTTTAGTGGATAAAGTACTGTACTCTCATTCATAAGATCATGCTTTTGATCTCTGGGCTGGGCAGTGTGTTGTCTTCTTCAGCATTTCACATTACTCCAGTCCACTCAGCTGTGAATGGGTTCCAGCAATAACTGGGAAGTTAACCCTATGAAAGACTGGCATCCCATTCAGTGGGTGGGGAGTGTTGTAAACTCAGTCACCTCAGTGCAATGGAAATTGAATTGTTTCTGTCTCATGAGTTCTGGGACTTGGGACAGATCTAAGTTTGAGCGACAGCTTCTATATGTGGCCTGTAGGTGCATTATGGCCAAATGGTTAAGAAGTTTGCTTTGCAACTATGAGGTCCTGGCTTCTATCCCACTGCGTGGCATCCCAGCAAATGTCATTTTCTATAACCTTGGGTCAACCAACACTTTGTGAATGAAACAAGGTAGGCAAAGCTACACAGAAACCTGCCGAGTGGATTGTACTTGTATTTGAAAAGGTACAGCCTTGTCACAAACTGTCTCATGGGGATTCTGCCTTAGAGTTAGGTTATGAGCAAGCACGTCTATGGAATACTCAGCCACTTACACATTAATTCAGCTGATTGAACAAATGAATCCACATCGTTGATTGATGGTGACCCACCACTATGGCTCATGTCAAGAAAAATCGTTTTCTTTCTGCCTCAGTTGTCTGTGGAATATTCAGCCAGTTACACATTAATTCAGGAGCAGGTAATTCAGTTGATTGAACCATGTAATCCTCTTTGCCACCTGATGGAAACCCGCCACCATATGTGACTCTTCTCAAGAAAAGTTTTATTCATTTTGCCTCAGCTTCTCTCATCATGTGACCTATAATCTTCAATGCCTTTCCCATAATGACCATCAAGGATGTGGTTTCAACTAGACATAGCTGTAAGGCTGTAATCTTCTTAATTTATTTTTAATTTCTCCCATTTTACTCATAAAATCTTGGTTTCCTCTCCAGCATCAAAATTCTTGCAAAGTGAGTTGGCTGTGTCGTATGCTTTTCTTTCTGTTTGAAAAATGGCTGTCAGATCTGTGTTCCGGTTACAGATTATATAATCTGATGCTGCCCTCTGTTATTCACTTGATTCGCCTATCAAATAGCTATTTAATTACATATCAAATGTGTCGAAAAGGCGAAATTACATCCTTCGTTTCAAATAAAACAAGCCACTAAAGTTTGAAGTGAAGGAAATAACGAAAGAAAATTGAACAAATAAAAACTAAGACAAACGATCTAAAGTGTTAAGTTAGAAGATTGACTTGTTCCTTTCCTGTCATGACGCACTGGAAAATTGATTCAGTACGTATCAATTAAATTTGAGCATTGTTGTAGCATGCTGGTAAAACCAGAGCTACTTAGACTTGTTATCAAAATAATCTTCTTCAGTACTCAACATAGAACCTTGCTATCTATGTTTTGAAGGTGGTAACCAACCATGTCAGCTAAAAACACATTATCTACTAAAACACGGTATAAAAGCATAAAGCACCGTGTACCGACGTTAAGTTCTTTATTTTCATTTACATACATTAATTTCATACGCAGTTTTAAAATCATTGAGCTGATAAAATTCTTGATTTCAACTCTTATAAATTCCAATGTATGTTTGCAGGTGTATACTGCTTTCGTTTATCTGAGGACAAGAACATTCCAGTTGCCAACTATGCAAATCAAACGATGCGTTAAAGAAAAAACATTGAGCTAACGACAACAACAGCATCAATAATGACATGTTTAGCATAAGGCCCATCTCCCACTCTCAAATACTCCCTCCAAATAAATTGTGGGTGGAGGGGGCTTTCTCCTGCTCATTACCTGTCTTGCAAGGTATTTGGCAACTTCACTGGTGCTGCTGGCATGAAAAAAAGCAACCAATACACATTATAAAAAGATTAATATTAAGAATGGTATTAGTAGTAAGAAGGGTATCCAGACATAGAAACCATGTCAGTGAGGACATTGGAGCCCAAGGCAGCCCTGCGTCTCATTGGGAACTTGTCAAAATGTCTAATGCATACCAGAATGGAAAATGGACATAAAATGATGATGATGATGATGATGATGATGACAAGGGCTCAGAAATACAGTGGGGTTTTGAACAACAGTTGTTAAGACGTTCATGAGTTTCTGGAAGGGTTAGTGGTGATGTGAAGTGAAAGCAATTTGCGAGACTCAACTCCTCAGGAACTTATTTCCAACCCCCTAAAACAGTGGTTCTCAACTGTGGACCCCTTTTTCTTTAATTGACTTGTGTTTTACTTCTTTTGGTGCTGGTCCCCTAAAAAAAAAACCAGGGTTTGGACTTGACCCAGGTATTAAAAAGATTGAGAATCACTGCTATAAACTCAGTATAACTAATGATTTCTAAGTTAAGCCCAAGGTGACAGGGAAAGGGCTTTGGTTGTGTCAACACCAGTATATAACTGGTATTTCAGTTTTTGACTCCTGAAAGAATGACAAAGTTGATCTCAGTCCATGCTAAAAAGCAAACAAACAAACAAAAAAATCCAAAGATTAAAAATGCCATTTTATATTTACTGCAAAACCATTATTGTCTCTGCAACATCTGGTTATTATTGGAGGTGGACTGGCAGAATTGTTAGCATAATGGACGAAATGCTTAGCAGTATTTCTTCTGGCTTTATATTCTTAGTTCAAATGCTGGTGAGGTCAACTTTGCCTTTCCTCTTCTTGTGGTCATTAAAATAAGTACCAGTCAAATACTGGAGTCCATGTAACTGACTGGCCCCCCTCCCCACAAGATTTCAGGCCTTGTGCCTATAGTAGAAAGGGTTAATAACTTTACCCTTTATGTTAATAAGAATAGGTGAAAAAAATATATATACATAGACTGAGATACAGTGGCATTCACATAAACACATACATGTGTACATTATTTATGCTCATACTTACACATGGTCTCACACATATTCTTGCAAATGAAGTGTGTGCTTACTCTTCTGCACAAAAACATTGAAAAAATTACAAAGAAGAGAAAATTCAAATGACTGAAAGTGGATGGTATTAGCATAATATAGTAAAGCTTTCAGTGAAAGTGGAGGTAGGACGTATAATATTGCCGTATTGATGCCAAAACAATATAACATGAGAAAACAATGGAAATAAATACGGTTTTGTTGTTGGCTTTTTAAACTGTTAAGCAGAGAAGAATACAAATCTTGGAGATTAAATATATGACATTGAACAACTTGTAAAAAGAGAGGAATGTAATTTAATCTAATTAGAAGACTAAGTGAGGAAGGAAAATGGACGAAAATAAACAGAAATTGTTGTGGTGTTAATGCTTAAAAGATATTTCACTTTATAAATCAGTATTTCACGCTTATGTTATAACTACTATTTCTTCTTAACATTCTCTCATTTATTGTCTGACACCATTGTTTCTTTTTTTCCTTTTCTTATGTTCACCTGTCTGTCTTCTTTCTCCCCCCCCACCCCACCACACCATACATTAGTCCATCATTTGTGTCTGAATGTTGTCTTGTTTCTTCCTTTCTTAACTCTTGCTAACAGCAATTTCTTTTTTTGTTTTGCATTTCTGATCTTACATAGTCTCATGAATCATCTTGTATCTATTTTCATATGTTGTTTAAGAAACAGGTGACAAAGTACTTCATTCTTGTTGTAGATTATTTATTATTATTATTATTTACATTATTGTTGCTTTGTTTTATACGAACTGTTCCAGAGACTTCAAGTAATAGCAGAGACTTCAAGTAATAGTAAATTGGATGTTTTACAATGGGTGTTATTTATGATTAGCAATGATATATTACAGGAAAAGAAGACCAGAATCCGATAACAAAGATTCTGTTAAATTTGTAATATTTCAGTTTTAAAAGAGTTTTAAGAGAATCTGATATTTTCAAGTTGACAATGTTTTCCTTTGGGTGTGGACAGTAACCATCAAAAACAATTTTATGTAGTTCTGATGGCTTGGAGTTTTCTGGTATTTGGACAAAGTATTTAAGAGTGCCATTGGTATTGTGACCAAAGCTCTGATGATCGCAGGTACAATCATTGTTCTTAGATGCCACAATTTTGAAGAACTCTGTTTCAAGATCTTTTATTTACTAAACTTTTCAAATGATTTTACAGAAGTGGTGCAGTCTGTTGGGAATAACATATCTATGTGCAGACATGTTTTGTCAACATGATTTTCTACCACAGTATCTGGTTCGTTGGCCTGAATCAGTTTGAATAGAAAAGTCCCAAAGAATAGTAACAACTTTATTTTTTACTAATTTTTCAGGCTTGTCTTCTCATCGGTTCTTCTCAAATGGGAATCCAGGCTTATGGCATATTCTCCTGTGCAATTATTGTCCAGGTCTATCATAGCAATTAATATATTCATTTGAGGCTAACAGAGAGCATCCAATGATGAAGTATTCAGTTGTTTCTCTGGTTGCATCCCAAAAGCAGCAAGCAGAATCAGCACCATTTTAAAGAATTCTTGCTTAGTAGTTTCTGATTGGCAGCATTGATCTTGAGTTACAATAATGAAACCCTCTGTTTCTGCGTAAGTATGTTGTCATCCTAATGATTGAGAAGCTACCCACTACATGGTATCCTGTACAAGTGTTTTCTGCTATAACCCCAGACCAACCAATGCTTTCAGAGCGGATTTGATAGAGGGAAACAGATGGAAGCCTGTGGTATATATATATATATATATATATATATATATGTATATGCATAAACACATACGCATGCACACACAGACACACACATACACACAGGCATATTGTGTGTGTGTATTAGTGTCCCCTTGATATCACAAAATAGTTGTGAATGAGCATCAGTGTCGTTCGTTTCCAATCTACCATAGAAGCATGCCTGGTCATGGGCAAATATAACCTTGGTTGGAAACAGGTAAAGGTTGATGACAGGAAGGGCATCCAGCTGTAGAAAATCTTCCTCACTAGACCGCCCACCACATGCAAGCAGGGAAAGGTGGACATAGAAATGATGATAATGATTATATATGTGTGTGTGTGTGTGTGTATTTGTGTAATAACGAACATACCAAGGTGGATGGGGACTGCCTATATGATCTGCTAGAAATAGGAGCCAAATGTCTCTCAAATCACATCTTACCAACTTCAAAGAGAAAAGAAAAGTCTACTTGAATGACGAATTGAAAAGATTTGCGAAAATAGGAAGTTCACAGCAAGCCTTAAACAGAGGGGAGCTTCATTAGAGCTGACCTGGGGTTAAACAATAACAACAACAACAACAATGGTGAAGAAAAAGAAATGGTTTGATGCTATTAATTGCAGAACTATTGACAGAAATAAAACAATATTTTGCCAAGCTTTCCTCTCTCTCTCTCTCTCTCTCTCTCTCTCTCTCTCTCTCTCTCTCTCTCTCTCTCTCTCTCTCTCCCTCTCTCCCTCTGATATCTTCAAGATCATTTCCTATACATTCCTCTTTATCAAACAGTGATTGCTGAATAGCCATATTTATTGACTTGTAATCCTCAAAGTCTGTTCCAATAATCCTATTTTACACGTGGACACAGTTACTGTTTTAAGTACAGAATACAGCCACTTTCATATGCCACACGCACACATACATATTTATGTATATGTTTATATATATGCATACTTATATATATATGTGTGTGTATAATATATATATATAAGTATACATATATATATTCTTAATACATTCCAGCAAGTTCAAATATGACTATGTTAATCGCTGTTGCATTCTTCACAGCACAACAACCTCTACTTTACAAAGTAGGTTACAACATATTCATTAGTACAATGTGTGTGTATATATATATATATATATATATATATATATATATGGGGGAAGAATTCACAATTAAAGAAAAACAAAAGACGAAGACAGGTGGTGTAGACAGGAAACAGATGTATTAGTTTAATGCTCAGGAAGTGAAAAAGTCTTTAATGTTTCGAGCCTACGCTCTTCCACAGAAAGGAACACAGACAGAAACAAGGAGAGAAAATAAAGAATGTGTAGTGGCTAGCAATCTATCATGGCAAATGATATAT
>NC_068981.1:3794951-3795159 GCF_001194135.2 Octopus bimaculoides | reverse complement strand
ATTTGGAAGTGTAAATGATTTGGAAGTGTAAATGATTTGGAAGTGTAAATGATTTGGAAGTGTAAATGATTTGGAAGTGTAAATGATTTGGAAGTGTAAATGATTTGAATAACACCTGCGTTTCACTCCATTTCTTAATTTATCCATATCATCATCAACATCATCTTCGTTTAACGTCCGCTTTCCATGCTAGCATGGGTTCGACGAT
>NC_068981.1:3790638-3794941 GCF_001194135.2 Octopus bimaculoides | reverse complement strand
AGAGCCAGTCCAGGGGCACTGGCAATGATCTCGATCGAAAATCCCACGAAAGCCAGCCAGGCGGCACTGGCAACGGCCACGCCCAAAATGGTGCAGTTCATGTGTCACCCGCACATGAGCCAGTCCAGGGGCACTGGCCGTCGTTTAACGTCCACTTTCCATGCAGGCATGGGTTGGACGATTTGACTGGGGACTGGTGAACCAGATGGCTACACCAGGCTCCAATCTGATCTGGCAGAGTTTCTACAGCTGGATGCCGTTCCTAACGCCAACCACTCAGAGAGTGTAGTGGGTGCTTTTACTTGCCACCTGCACGAAGGCCAGCCAGGCGGTACTGGCAACATCGGGCCCTTTTGCTGAACCACTAGGTTATGGGGACATAAACACACCAACATCGGTTGTCAAGCGATAGTGGGGGAACAAACAAGGACACATGCACACACACACACACACACATACACAACAGGCTTCTTTCAGTTTCTGTCTTCCAAATCCACTCACAAGGCTTTGGTTGGCCTGAGGCTATAGTAGAACATAGTATACAAATACGTGCGGGCGCACATGTGTATGTATGGATTGGTGCGCTTACGTGAATACTATGGACTTTTTTACTCCCTTACCTTTACTCCCTCCCCTCACTTAGCGGTCATTTTAACAGCTCTTTTGTCTTAATAACAGTCAATCACACAGTCATTTCCCTTTGTTTAACGGTCATTTGCATAGGAATTTTCAATGGCCAGATAACTGAAGAGATGGCGGTGTGGGTTCCCACCCCAGCATCCGAAACTTGGAGTTTTATCATGGCTACCGAATAAGTGTCACATATTTTTACAGATAAATTCCTCTATTTACATAATATCGAGGTCTCTTTCTTTTGTTGTCTTTTCTATCAATATTTATGTATGTATTTGACTTTACTATTTTTTCCATGTTAGAATTCTTTGTTGAAGAAAGGAACTGGTTTCTTATAAAGAAACATCACTGTAATGTTGATAAAACAATCAACAGCTGATACACACTGAACCTTACAAAAGTCTTGCATATTTTTACTGTTCCACTTACAGATTGTATTTGTAAAGTATGTGTTAACCAGTCTCTTTATGTGTTCGAAAATCCTAGTTTTTCCAGATTCTAGTGGTGGTAGTATTGGTTGTGGTGGTTGTGGTGGTCATGGTGGTAATGGTATTTGTGGTGGTAGTAGTGGTGGTAGTAGATGATGTTGGTGGTCGAGGATGGTAGTGGTGATGGTGGTAGTGGTGGAGGGGGTGATGGTGGTGGAGGTGGCAGCATTGGTGGTGGTGATGGAGGTGGTGGTAGTGGTGATAGCAATAGTGATGGTGGTAGTAGTGGTGGAGGTGGTGGTGATGGAGATGATGGTAGTAGTGGTGGTGGTGATTGCAGTGGTGGTAGTGGTGATAGTGGTAGTGGTCGTAGTGGTAGTGGTTGTAGTGGTAGTGGTTGTAGTGGTGGTGGTGGTACTTGTGATGATGGTGGTGGAGGTGGCAGTATTGGTAGTGGTGATAGCGATGATGATGGTGGTGGTAGTACCGGTGGCGATTGTGGTGGTGGTGGTGTTGTCGATGTTCATGTTATTGATTTTTGCATTAGCAATAGTAGTGGTGGTGGTGGTTGTGATGCTAATCATGGTAATACTCATTGTTGGTGGTGGTGATGATGATGGCAGTGGTTGATTGTGGTGGGAGTGGAGTGGGCTGGTAGTGGTGGTAGTTTTATTTTTGTTGGTGGTGATTGTAGTAGTTGTGGTGGTGGTGGTGGTGATGGTGGTAGTTTTCGCGATGGTAATAGACGTGGCAGCAGTAATAGTAATAGAAGTGGTCATTGCTGTAGTGGTGGTGGTGGTGGTGGTGGTGGTGGTGGTAGTAGTAGTAGTAGTAGTAGTAGTAGTAGTTGTAGTAGTAGTAGTTGTAATAGTAGTTGTAGTGGTGGTGGTGGTAGCAGTGGTAGTATAACCGTGATAGTGGTGGTGGTGTTTGTAGCAGTAGCAGCAGTAGTAGTGGTGGTGGTGGTAGTAGTGGTAGTAGAGCAGTGGTGGTGGTGGTGGTGTTTGTAGCAGCAGCAGTAGTAGTAGAGCAGTAACAGTAGTGGCTGTAATAGTAGTGGTGGTGAGAGTAATGGTAGTAACAGTAGTATTAGTAGTGGTGGAGGTGGTGGTGGTTGTAGTAGTAGTAGTAGATGTTATAGTAGAACTATTAATAGTTGTAGTAGTAGTGGTGACAGCAGTAGTGGCGGTGTTATGGTAGTGGCGGTGGTTGTAGTGGTAGAGATGGTAGTCATGTTGGTAGTAGTAGTGGTGGTGGTGGTATCAGTTGTTCTTCTCATCAACTTGCTTATTCTTCCATATTGGTGCTATTAATTAATCAGTCAGTTTGTTTCACGTAAATATTTACGTCGTTATCTCCTCTATTTCCGTCGTCTCCTGCACCATTTCCCCCTCCGACCGTTTAGTTAAAGTTCATTACTGCCATCTTGGCTGATTGAAATGACAACCATTTCCTGGCCATCCACGTCAAATAGTCACTGCACACGGGTCGAAAATAGACTCTTCTCCGTTATCAGTCACTTGTTTATTATACATGTGCATGCAAACGTAACATAACACACAAACACATACACACACGCATACAAACATACATTGGGGTTAGACAGGTGCTGATGAAGGGGCAAAAACATACATACTTATACATATCATACATAACCATACACATATATACAGTGGAAGTGCAATGGTCTAGTGGTTAGGGTAGTAGACTCGCGGTCATAGGATCACAGTTTCGATTCCCAGACAATTATCTACTGTCTTTTACTTATTTCAGTCACTGGACTACGGCCATACTGGGGCACCACCTTGAAGAATTTAGGTTAAATGAATTGACGCCGATACTTATTTTTCTTTTCAAGCTTGTTACTTATTCTTGCGTTCTCTTTTACTAAATGGCTAAGTAACAGGGAGGTAAACACACCAACATCATTTGTCAAGTGGTGGTGGGGGACAAAAACAAAAAGACACACATACACTTATATATATATATCATCATCATCATCATCGTTTCATGTCTGCCTTCCATGCTGGCATGGGTGAGACGATTTGGCAGGAGCCAGCCAGGCAGAAGCCTGCACCAGACTACTGTGTCTGTTTTGGCAGGATTTTTACAGCTGGATGCCCTATCCACTCACAAGACTTCGGTTGGCGCAAGGCTTAAGTAGAAGACACTTTCCCAAGGTGTCACATAGTGGGACCGAACTTGGAACCATGTGGTTGGGACATAAACTTCTGACCACACAGCCATATTTTATTAAATGCCTATGTATTGCTCTTGAGACTTTAAAGATTTTCAGGTAATGGGAAGTCACCAGCTGACATTCAATTTGGGAATACAATCTGTAAATGGAACAATGAAAACATGCAAGACTTTTCTAAAATTGTTATCAAAATTCCAGTAACGTGGCTCTAGGATGAATCAGAATAATTTATAAAGATAACATATATATATGACATTGGTCGACAAGATGCACTACATGTGCCACATGGTTGATGTTGCATGCCCTTTTGACCCACGAATAGTCAAGAAGGAAGACGTAAAGATAGATAGATACAACCCTCTTAAGTACCTGCATGGGAGCCAGTCTGGCGGCACTGGCAACAACCACGCTCAAATGTTGTTTTTCATGTGCCACCAGTATGGGAGCCAATCCGTGGCCTGGCAATGATCACGCTCAGATGTGCTCTTAACGTTCCACTGGCACAAGTGCCAATCAGGTGGTACTGTCATCGGCCACGTCAGCGATTTTGATATATATATATATATATAGGGCATCCAGCTGTAAAAACCTTGCCAAAACTGACCTCGCCTGTACTGGTGCCATGGTGAGTGGATAGGAAGGGCATCCAGCTGTAAAAATCCTGCCAAAACAATCACAGAAGTCTGGTGCAGACTTCAACCTGGCCAGCTCTTGTGGTAACATCCCACCCATGCTGGCATGGAAGGTGGACATTAAATGATGATGATGATGATGATGATGATGATGATGAGGATGATGTTTATATGTATATATATATAAGGCGGCGAGCTGGCAGAAACGTTAGCATTCCGGGTGAAATGCTTAGTGGTATTTTGTCTGTCTTTACATTCTGAGTTCAAATTCCGCCGAGGTCGACTTTGCCTTCCATCCTTTCGGGGTCGATAAATTAAGTACCAGTTGCGTACTGGGGTCGCTCTAATTGATTGGTCCCCTCCCCCAAAATTTCGGGCCTTGTTCCTAGAGTAGAAAAGTATATATATAT
>NC_068981.1:3786448-3790526 GCF_001194135.2 Octopus bimaculoides | reverse complement strand
ATATATATACTCTCGGAGTGGTTGGCGTTAGGAAGGGCATCCAACTGTAGAAACTCTGCCAGATCAGATTGAAGCCTGGTGTAGTCATCTGGTCCACCAGTCCTCAGTCAAATCGTCCAACCCATGCCAGCATGGAAAGTGGACGTTAACTGATGATGATGATGATGATGATGATACACACACACACACACACACACACACACACACACACACATATATTGTCAGAAGGTAGTTTGTTATGGCCAGTCAAAAAGTGATCATTAGTTTTGCATCTGTACCTTCTAATTATTATTACTGCTCTAATGTTTTAGACTGCTTCTTTTCAGATATATGATCTACTGACCGATATATATAATCTGACAATGTCTCTTCTTTGGTGTAAATAGTGAAGAGACAACAGAACATAAAGATTTCATAGTCATTTTTCTGATGCTTCCATTTGCTGATCATCAATAATTAATGTTAGATGTGACAGAAACAGAATCAATACCTACAAGATATTTTAATTGATTCCTTTTTCCATTAAAAAATGAAGTTAGTCAATAAGTCTACCATCCATCCACGCACACACACACACACACACACACACACACACACACACCATGTATATCTACCAACCTGTCCGTCCGTCTGTCTATCACTGTTTATATCTAGCTAGTTATACCTTTTATCTTTAACGAGTTTTAGTCATTGGACTGCAGCCCAACTGGGCTCCTGTCTGGAAGAGTTTTAGTTGAACAAATCACCCCTAGACTTTTTTTTCCTTTGGATTCTTTTGCTGAACTGCTATGTCACAAGCACATAAACAAAATCAGCACTGTTTCAAGCGGTGGTGGGAGACAAACATAGTCTCACACACACACACACATATGCACATGCATGCATATACACACATACACATATGCATGCACACACGCGCACACATACATATGCACATACACAGATGCACACGCACATATGCAGGCATACGCACACACATGCACATACACACATACACATGCACATGCACACACACACACACACACACACATGCACAGCATCATCGTCATCATTATTTAACGTCTGCCTTCCATGCTGGCATGGGTGGGACAGTTTGATAGGTGCCGGCCAGGCAGAAGCCTGCACCAGACTTCTGTGACTGTTTTGGCAGGGATTTTATGGCTGGATGCCCTTCCTGACACCAGCCACTCAGCAAGTAAGTACTTAAGTGTTGGGTATGCTCCTAGTAGTATGCCAATAAAGCATGTTCACTGCCTTATAGTCACCTGACGTCATCCATGCTAATTACACAATTGTTACTGGATCTACCTCAGGAATTCCTCACTGTTCATTGAGAATATAACAAATGATAGACAGAAAATGGAACATGAAATGAATTTTGTTGAGCACAATGATCAATTTGACCCATCCTGCATCGATCTCTCACGGGTAGGATACTGTACAACTGGGTGTAGTGCATCACTCGGTACAGGAGTGTCTCATGAAGTCTCACTCGCGAGGGATTGATACAGGATGAGTCGAAATGATTGTTGTGAGCAATAAACTTTCTCATGTATTCCATTTTCCTTCTCTATCCTTTCTTACATAAATTATAAACAAAATCGAACTCACATACTCAAGGTAAGTTTGTTGTTAATTTTGGGGTCAGCTGTTGCTTTTCGGTGTAATTGAATATATTCTCTATGTGCCTGGTGTAAAAACACCTGAAAATAAGTCTCAGTCAAACAACACAACTCACATTGGTCCTTTCCAGGAGCGACAGACATTGATGTTTCATCATTGTTTTGACTTATCAAAGTCACATACTGAACAAGGTCCGCTGCAAGCCATCTCACTGACTATGACAACCGTAAATCCTCGAGTATAATCCGCACTTATTTCCCAAAATTTAAAGATCAAAATCTCTAGTGCGTACTATATACGAGGTTAGAAATGAAAAATATTTTCTAAGCAAGATTTTCTAAGTGATAAATATGTAAAGGCAATTTACTTAATATTTATTTTTCACTGACGTTATTACTGTTATTTCTTTATTTTCTGCAAACAATGTGCACAAAAAAGCTACACGTTTGCATTATGTTATATATACAATAATAATAAAGGACGTTACCGTATATACGTTTACAAACCAAGGACATTATATAGACCTCCTTGACTATAGTTAGAGAAGGAGTGCATATTATACACAAGAAGACGTACCTTTGGAGATATGATGTGCTTGAGAAGACCTGGCAACTAAAGTGAGATCACAGCCATGGCCGATGCCAGTGTTGTATGTCTGGCCCATTTAAGAGTACCCTTCAATTGTTGTGCAATAAACTGTGCTTGAGAAGACCTGTTGAGTTAAATGAAATCATGGTCATGGTCGATGCCAGTGCCGCCTGACTGGCACCCGTGTCAGTGGTACGTAAGAAGCACCATTTGAGTGAGGTCGACACCAGTGCCACATGCCGGTGGCATGTAAAAAGCACCTGTTACACTCTCTGAGTGGTTGGCGTTAGGAACGGCACCCAACTGTAGAACCTTGCCAGATCAGATTGGAGCCTGGTGCAGCCTCCTGGCTTGCCAGTCCTCAATCAAACCATCCAACCCATGCCAGCATGGAAAACGGATGTTAAACGAGTCACTTCTAATTCGTATTATATATATAATAATATCAAGCTTCCACTCAATTACTGTCTACCTAATTTACACACAAGAGGCATTGGTCAACTTCGGACTTGCCGAAGAAATACAGTGAAACTTTGATTCACGAATTGAATTCATTCCCGAAGGCTGTTCGTCACCTGAAACTATTTTTCTCCAAAGGAAACTCAAGACAAAGTGAATTTGAGCAGAAACGTGCACTGGGTGAAAGCTATACAACAACTAACACTTTCCTGTCGATAGTCCCAGCTTGTCTGCAGCAGTTGTTGCTGGCTTGTGCGTTCATTACTTGAGACACCGTTCGTCACGAGAGATGTTTTATATTTGAAAAGTTGTTCGTAAAGCGATTTGATCATGATGAGAGGCATTCGTAAATGACTGTACATATGCCTGTGTGTGTGTGTGTGTGTGTGTGTGTGTGTGTGTGTGTGTGTTTGTGTGTGTGTGTGTGTGTGTGCGCGTGTGTTTGAGTATATGATTCTTGTAAATGTATTTGCATCATATTTATTTGAGTGGGCGTTTGCACTTTATTCACACGCACACATGTGTACAGATAAAAATAGATGACACGTTCACGTGCATATACATGTAAACAACCAACCATACGTACAAATACATATGTAATTGTACTCATAAATACATGCATACGCAGATATACATGCATACATCCATTCATACACATGTACACGTACATAAATAAACACATATGTACATACAAATACATATAATTGCACATCCACACACACACACACAATAATAATTATCTTTATCTGTTAGAGAATTAAGAGAAGCCATAGTTTATATGATTTAGCTTCTGGGGTTTTACTTAATTCGGTTATAAGCAGGAACATCTTTATGACTAGTTTAATCAATACGAAGTCCCCTAACGATCTTTGCTTTATACTGACCCTTTCACTAAGTTCTATTCATTGTGGTCGCTGGGATTTCATCAATCGATTATTGTTCATCAATGTAGTCGTGGAAGAAAAAGAACGAATAAAGTCGATGTTTTCAGAGCAGGATTTGAAAGACATTGAAAGACAGAGGACGAAGGGCAGAGTATGAAGGACGTACGGTGTATTTGTCTTGCTATGGTCGAAAGCTGAATTATAATTTTCTCACTGTTGCTTTTGTGTGTCTGTGTAGAAAGACATTAATTAGTATGAGTGAAAATGAAAATGGATTCTGGAAATATGGAGGAGTGAAATGCAGAGAAAAAGATATATATATATATAGATGGATGGATAGATATATATATAGATAGATAGATAGATAGATAGATAGATAGATAGATAAATAGATGGATAGATAGATAGATACATACATAGATAGAGAAATGGATGGATAGATAGAGAAATAGATAGAAAGATAGATAGAGAAATAGATAGATTGATAGATAGATAGATAGATAAATAGATAGATTGAGAAATGC
>NC_068981.1:3774679-3782673 GCF_001194135.2 Octopus bimaculoides | reverse complement strand
GGATGGATAGATATATATATAGATAGATAGATAGATAGATAGATAGATAGATAGATAAATAGATGGATAGATAGATAGATACATACATAGATAGAGAAATGGATGGATAGATAGAGAAATAGATAGAAAGATAGATAGAGAAATAGATAGATTGATAGATAGATAGATAGATAAATAGATAGATTGAGAAATGCATAGATAGATAGACAGAGAAATGGATGGATAGATAACTTTGTCTTTCTGTCTCTCACTTTATGCACACGCACACACACATATACATTTATGTGTGTGTGTGTATGCGTGCGTGGAAAATGGACGTTAAATAATGATCACACACACACACACACACACACACACACACACACGAGAACGATAGATAGACAATAACATAAAAATGTAAATGTGAAGCAAGTTGATGTGTTTGCAGTTTGTCGTCTGAGCCTTGAGGCATTGCAGAGTTTCAGTGCAAAAACTATTCCAAAGATAAGGTGTTACACCAAGTCTTCGTTTTTGTATGACGCCTTTTGTATTCATTTTTATTTTCTATTTATTTATTTATATTTAATTTTGTTTAGTTATTTATATTTCTATATAAGAATATATATTTTTTCAATCTTTCTACATTATTTTTGTAAGAATATTCACCTACTTCTCACTGATTTCCATATAAAATCAATATCTATTTCGGTTTTCGAAATAGCATTGGAAGAACTAAGGAACAGAAACAAGTAGGTTAGTTTTCGATATAATAATTGGTGAGCTTGCCAACATATTAGGCCTGTGTTGGCACCAGCTGTTGCATAGATGACAAGATTCTTCAGCTATTGTTTGTACACATCACATACACCAGGCTGCATGGTTTTTCTTTGTTGTGGTGGAAGGCTTGCATAGACCAATGGCTCTGAGACATGATGCTGTGGAGAATCTAGTGCCTCTTGATTGGGTCACCCACTGAGGTTAAGTTCGAAGAAGGGAATCCAGTCTGAACACGGCTAACCCCACTTTAAGACTGAAGTGGTGAAGCAAGCACAAGTAGACAACAATATGGAAGAGTGAAATGGCTGAGGGTGAAAGACAGAGAAAAAGATATATAGATAGATAGATAGATACTCTTGGCATAAGGCCAAGAGTATCGGGCCAAGAGTATCGGAGGAGAGGAATAGGCGATTACATCAACACCAGTACCCAACTGGTACTTATTTTGTTGACCCAGAAAGGATGAAAGATAAAGTTGTAAAGTCACAAGAAATGTCACTAAGCGCTTTGTTTGTTGCAGTAATAATTTTACTAGCTCACTGTTGGAATAATATTGATGTGAAAATCTCATGCCCCTGGTTGGGTCACCACTCACGGAGGTAAACTCAAAGAAGGGAATCCAATCTGAACACGATTAACCTCACTTTGAGACTTCAGTGGTAGAGCAAGTGGAAATGGACAATATTGATTGATTTGAGTAATGTTTAAAGTGGTGGAGAAGGGCCAAGCCAGGTGGACTGACTTAGAAAAGGAACCACTAAAGACTACAGCTGAATCAGCAACAGTCTGTTGATAATTTCCGTACATGATACTGTCTGTCTTAATCTACATGGGTCACAGAAGATGGTCTTGAAATCATAGGGTGCAGGTTAATTCCTGGCAAGTTTGAGATCCATCATCATCATCATCATCATCATCATCATCATCATCATCATCATTTAATATCTGCTTTCAATGCTGGCATGGGTTGGACGGTTTGACTAAAAACTGGTAAACTGTGGGTTGGAGTGGGCGACTGCACCAGATTCTAATCTGATTTGGTAAGGTTTCTATGGCTGGATGCCCTTCCTAACGCCAACCACTCTGAGAGTGTTGTGGGTGTTTTTCACGTGCCATCAGCACAGGTGCCACTGACCTGACACCAGCATTGGCCACAACTATGGTCTCACTAGGCTTGGCAGGTCTACACAAGCACGGTATATCACCAAATGTCTTGGTCACCTGTCACTGCCTCCATGAGACCCAACACTCAAACGATACTTTTTATGTGCCAATCAGCACAGGTATTGTAAACAAATCCATGCTTGTAATATTTCTTGTTCCCCTTTACCTTTAATTTCTCAACTGACACAAAGCCACCATCCACCTCAATACCACTACCCCACTTCCAGTTGAGGCGTTTTGTCTTGTAAGTTGCTTGGTCACCCTGTTGGTGCTGGTGCCACATAAAAAGTACTGATGATGGCGTCACATAAAAAGCACCCAATACATTCTGTAAAGTAGTTGGCAATAGGAAGGGCATCCAGCCATAGAAACCATGCCAGAACAGACACAGGAGCCTGGTGCAGCTCCTGGCTTTACCAGCTTCTATCAAATTGTGAACCATGCCAGCATGAATGAGAGACCTTAAGCAATGATGAGTTCATACAACAAGGGAAAAATTGAAGTTCTGGACACAAGCAACAGCCATACATACCATACAGTCTACATGAAGAGAAATTGGTCTATTATTTATATTTAGTGTGAAGTTGACTTAAAGACCTGATACAACACATACTCTCTACACTCTTCGGTGGATTTCTATTAAAAACATTTGGTGAGGTTTCTCTGTGCTGACCTACCTTCTAAAGAAATGATTCTCATCCTGGACTATAGAGTCCACTTGAGGTGTTTATGCAGTAAATGTTTAGTGGGTGATGGCGAATGTCAAAGGGGTGGCAAATATCCAAGCTTTTCTAATCCAAAGGAAATCTTGATATCCAGCTTAACGTGGATATCTTATAACATAGATTAATGTAGTATTTATCCTGAGAAAGGATCTCTCATAAGGATTGAGGGTCCATAGAGGTTCTTGTAATTATATCGTTGACAGACGAAAAACATCTGCTACGGCCGCCTGAACTTCCAGATCATGTGATTTCACCCCGTGGGTTCTAACCAGTTTCTGTCGACCTAATTTCAATCAAAAGGACTGGGTTGATCTGGGGCAGCGGTAGAAGATACCCAAGATGCGACGTAGTGAGATTGAAACTGAGACTTCATTACCATTCGGCCGTTCTGTATTTTCATGGGAGTAAGCAGCAGTAGCAACAATCGCCGCCACCACCACCACAACAATAACTATCACAACTGCAACATCGACGACGGTGACGATGACAGCCCCGACTTCCACAACGATGATGACGACGACAACCACGACGAGAATAAAAGCAACAACAATGACGTCAATAACAAAAACGAGAACAGAGAACAGCTACAACAAAAAAGACGAAGACGAAGAAAGACAACAATAATCACTAACACCACTATGTCGTCTGTGAGTATCTAATAATCTAAAGATGTTTTATGGCAGGAACATTGAATTATTTCATGGTGTGATGGTAGAACCGTGTTATATTCCAATATCTCATTGACAGACAGCATTAATAAATGACATATTACGAAATTCGTTCATAGTGAAAAGAATCGCAATCTTTGATTCCGTTAAAGACTCGCTAAGTAAGATCAATCGTTACTGATGAATTCGTTGCATTTCTGTAATTATGTCACATCGTATAACGTCCACTTTTCCACGCTTGCATGGGTCAGACGGAATTTGTTGAAGCAAATTTCATACAGCCGGATGCCTTTCCTGTGGTCAACCCTCGCTTGTTGCCAAGGAAGGTGATATTTTCCCATGGACAGACATGATTTTTATAGAAGACTGGAAACGAACAGCATCACTTCTATGGCGGTGATGCTTGCTTTCAACCATCACACGATGTCAAGAAAAAGTGCGCGCGCACACACACACACAACAGGTATCTTTCAGTTTCTGTCTCCCAAATTCACTCTCAAGGATTTGGTCGGCCCAGAGTTATTAGTAGAAAACACTTGCTCAAGTTATCGCACAGTTGGACTGAATCCGAAATAACACACACACACGTATGTATGTGTGTGTGTGTGTGTGTGTGCATACCCTTGTTTCGACATCATGTCATGGTTGCAAAACAGACATCACTATCATAAAAGCGATGTTGTTTGTTTCCAGTCATCCATGAAAACATGTCTGAGCAAAAGGAAATGTAACCCCGTTTGGAAACAGGTGACAGTTCCTAATAAGAAGTACATCCAGTCGTAGAAAATCTGCCTCAACAAGATCCGTCTGACCCATGCAAGCATGGAAACGTGGATGCTAAAATGATAATGATGACAATAACAGACTTCTTTCAGTTTCCATTCATCAAATCCACTCAAAGGCTTTGGTCAGCTTGAGGTACAATAGAAAACACTTGGCTGAAGTATCACTCAGTGGAACTGAACCCAATACCACATGGCTGGGAAGCAGACTACGCAGCCACGCCTGTGTTTAAGTATGCTGTACATTTTGTACAAAGATTAAAATGTGAACCACATTCATATCATATTACATAAGAAAAAGCTTCTTACATAACAGGAGTTACATTGAGCTGTCTTGATGTTCCATATCAGCAAGACATGATTCCAGCATATTAATGTGTTATAAACATTGTGGTTTTCCATGCAAGGCCAGTTCACATTTTCCATCACCTCTTCTACGGCATCAGGAGACAGAAATAATCAATAAATGTTGTATCTAACAGAAATGTGTGTGTGTGTAACGAGTTAGGCATATTCGTGAAGATAAAAGAAAAAATATTACGCGGTTCGCCATGCCGCATGATTATGAAACAGTTCATAATGTAAAAAATATTTAATATCTTTCACATATTTAATATATCTTAAAACACATTTAGTTTTACTGCAATATATAACACCAGGTTTCTGTCTACAATTCACTGGCGACAATTCCATAATTGAGCGGCGGAGGTGTAACACTTGCAGGTAACCATGCTGTATGTTCGATGTGATATAAAATTATTTCCCCATTTGAGTGTACACGAATGTGTTAAAAATAAATATACATGGATTTATCTCAACTTTAGCTACTGGTTCTGCCTTGAATGAATGAATTGCAGCTTGACAAAACTTTGGACGCACTAGCACACATATTTTTTGCTGCTTACATATAACAACGGCAGTTCTTAATGAGCTGTGAACAACTGATTCAGTTGTTTATCAACTTATAACAGATGAAGCACGGCCACACAGAAACACACGCTTCATAGACTGATGACATCATCCACAGCCCAGTTCGGTGTGTATGGAGACCTTCTTGTCCCATTCAATTACCACGGTGAAAGTCTTTCCCCATTTGAGTGTACACAAATATGTTAATTATAAATGTTTACAACTTTATCTTATCCATCGCTGCTTAGTGTGCTTTAATTAATTAATGAAGTCCAGCTTGATAAAGCTTAGCACATGCCAAATGTAATTTTTGACGCTTACATATAAAGGTCGACCAAAGTCTTGTGAATATATTTGGTGGACAGAAACTGAAAGAAGCCTGTCACGCGCGCGCAGTGTGTATGCGTATAAGAATAATATAACACGAGAATGAAGGATATCAGGTTTTAATAATAGATCACAACATTTGTTTCTGCACAACACACGAGCTTTAAGTTGCTGACTTTATATTTATATAATTTATATATCATTATACAATATTATTCTTTATAATTACAATATAATTGAATCTTTTTCATCAACACCCGATGAAGTGCCCACACACGGCTGTTTCTGAAAAAGATTCAACAATATTGTAATTGTAAAGAATGATCTTGTATAATTAGTATTTGAAATTAAACTCAGCAACTTAAACCTGTTGTCATCATCATCATCATCGTCGTCGTCGTCGTTTAACGTCCGCTTTCCATGCTGGCATGGGTTTGACGGTTTGACCGAGGGCTGGCGAGCCAGAAGGCTGCACCAGTCTCCAATCTGATCTGGCAATGTTTCTACAGCTGGATGCCCTTCCTAACGCCAACCACTCCGAGAGTGTAGTTGTGCGGTGCAGAAACAAATGTGGTCTACTATTGAAGCCTGTTATCCTCCATCCTTGTGTTATATTATTCTTGCAAAGGCGAGTTCCGCATGTGTATCTACCCCTGGATTATACCCTACTGTAGGATAACAGATGGTGGTGAAATAATGGCATAAGGGCTCTTAAATGCACATTACGAATTTTTTTACCCGAATTATACGATGTGTGTGTGTGTGTTTGTCTCACACCACTGCTTGAAGACCTGTGTTGGTGTGTTTATGTTCCCCTAACTTAGCAGTTTGGCAAAAGAGACTGATAGAATAAGTACCAGACCTAAAAATAATGAGTACTGGGGCTAATTTGTTTGATTAAAACCGTCAAGGGTTTGCCCCAGAATGGCCCGAGTCCAGTGACTGAAACAGGTAAAAGATGTGTGTGTGTGTGTGTGTGTGTCATTGTCTTCATAACACAGGATAGTTGTAAACAAGTGTCACTGCCATACAAGCGGGACCGCTTGTTTCCAGTCTTCTCACGTAAAATATCTCTGGGTATGGGAAAACATTACCTCACCTGCAAACTGGTGAGCGTTGGTGACAGGAAAGGTATCCAGTCGTAGAAAAGTCTGCGTCAACGAATTCCATCTGACCCATGCAAGCATAGAAAAGTAGACGTTAAAATGATGATGATGACTGAGCCTGTCACAGTTTGTAATAAGACAGTGCCTTTTGAATGACAGGAACAACCCATCTGATGGGCTTCTGTGCAGTTTCCATCTGCCCAAGTTTATTCACAAGGTTTGGGTTGGTTGGATGCTATAGAAAATGACATTTGCCTAAGATGCAACGTAGTAAGATTGAACCCGAGATTTCTTGGTTGCCAAGCGAACTTTGTAACCATTCAACCAAACTTTGGGCATCTAATTACATGTAAAGAGTAATAAAAGCCTCCTTCCCTTCACATCAAACGAAAGAGGATGAAGAGGGGGAGGAGGAGGAGGAGGAGTAAGTGGAAACAATGTGAGGGAAAAGAAGTGAAACAAAAAACATGTATAAAAGAACAAAGAAATGAGAAAGAAGGAAGAGAAATAATGACGATAATGAAAGAAGATAAGAAAGAACTTCGATAATAAAAAAGAAGGAAAAAAAGAAACAACTTATCTCACCCTGCTTTCCTCATTTATTAAAAGAAGGTGGCTTGTTTAGTGTCAGAAGCGACACCAGATTATATTTAACTAAACACTTCTTGTATTATATACACACAGGGAAGGACAGACAGACAACAAACAGACACACAGACACAATAAGCAAAACACACACAGCATAACGTAAACAACAAACACAACACGTGTTCAAATCCTCCTGGAATTGATTTTTCCCGTCCCTCACCCATATCCTCACTTAAAAATCAATCGACCGTGAAGGTTGCTATATTTAAATGGTGTTTTTGTAGTTTTAATATTTTTTGCTGCTGTGATTGTTTTGTTTTTTTAACGTCTCGCTTGTGGATCGTAGTAGACCAAGGAGCATCTCAAGCGGGAATGTATTTTCACACGCAAGGAAAGAACTAGGCATACGTACACATACATACCTACATACAGACATTTTTACACACAAACATACACATACATTCGTATACGTACATCAAACCATACAGGCATGTACAAACATGAAGGTTGGGTTCCCTGGAATACACACACTATCACACGCGTACGTATACATAACGGGCAATAGAATAATTACACACACACACACACAGAACACTAAAGAAACGTACATACACCAATACATGAATGACTATATATATACTCACACATACATATACACACAACAGCCTGTTATCCACACATAAAGACACCACCATCAGTCTATCCACACACACATCATTGCTTATAGATCCCAATTCAAACCATAGCTTATACACACTACTGTTGCTATATCCAACACACACACACACACACACACCATTGCAGCTATATCCACTCACGTCACAACCGGTATATCCTCACACACATAACTACATACACACACGAATTAATATGTTTTACTTATAAATAAATCCCTGAAAGCTAATGAACTTTTATAGCCACTGCGTGCGTGTGTGTGTGTGTGTGTGTGTGTGTGTGTGTGTGTGTGTG
>NC_068981.1:3765424-3774168 GCF_001194135.2 Octopus bimaculoides | reverse complement strand
AGTTTAACACTCCACCAGACCCTTAAGGGCTTTTGGAAGCACCCATTCTGCTGCAAGCACTCTGGCTAAATCTCTAGTTTTTGGATAACTCCCATTCTTCGTTGCATAAAAGTCTTGGAGATGTTGTTGGAAGGTTTGGCATAATCACGGGTATGATTGCTCTTACTTAAAAAAAACAAAAATTCAAAAAATGAAGAATATCAGATTTAAAGTTTAAATCTTGGCTTGTGCAGCTTTGAAATTGGACATCTACAGACACTTTTTTTTCAATAATATCTATAATTTTTGGTGGGGGTGGGGGGTGGGGGAATTCAAGATTGTGCCACGTAAAAAGCACTGAGTCCACTCTGTATGCTATGCCCGTAAGCTATGTCTGTACGCTATGCCCATACACAATGCCTGTATGCTATGCTCTTATGCCATGGCCGTACACCAAGCACGTATGCCATACTCGTACGCCATGCTCATATGCCATACCCATACGGCATGCCTGAACACTGTCTGTATGCTACGCCTGTACACTATAACTGTATGCTATGCCCGTACACCATGCTTGTATGCTATGCCCATATGCTATGGCCGTAGGCAATAACTGAGTGAATTTTCAAGGCTTGTAAACCTCCATTGATGTCTTATGTCAGCTCCGTACCAATTAGATGAAACAATCCTGTATTTCTGAGATAAAGAGTTTTTACATTTTATGCATTAGTTTGAGTGATGTCCTCATCTTGGTTGTTACATTTCACTACATTTCTGAAGAAGGCTGCAGTGTACACAGCCAAAGCGTAGTGTATAGCAACAATTAAGATGAAGGCAAATCTCCAACTAATACATCATTTATGCATAGACATACCTCTATTAGACACACCTCTATTTCAGCAGCGCAGGTTCAGAAACATGTAATATAGTCCCAACTTTGCATAGAGGACCTGGGATGATTTATCTGAGATGCTTTTTGGTAGGGGTAAAAAAGAAACACATCTTATATGCTATTAAATATGGTATATGAGATATGTTATCAGGCAGAAGCATGGCTGTATGGTAAGAAGCTTGGTTCACAACCACATGAGTCTGGGTTCAGTCCCATTGTGTGGTACCTTGGGCAAGTGTCTTCAACTATAGCCTCAGGTCATCCAAAGACTTGTGAGTGGATTTGGTAAACGGAAACTGAAAGAAGCCTGCCATGTGTGTGTATATATATATATATATATTATTGTATCTGGGGAGGGTCATTCTCTTTTAGTGCCTTATTAATTTAACACACTCACTGGTTTGATTTCCACTTAATTACTTACTCTTTTACTTGTTTCAGTTATTTGACTGTGGCCATGCTGGAGCACTGCCTTTAGTCAAACAAATCGACCCCAGGACTTATTCTTTGTACTTATTCTATCGGTCTCTTTTGCCCAACTGCTAAGTAACGAGTACGTAAACAAACCAACATCAGTTGTCAAGTGATAGTGGGGAGACAAACACAGACACACAAGCATATACATATATGCACACACACACACACACACACACTCACACACACACACACACACACACAGATATATATATACGACGGGTTTCTTTCAGTTTCCGTCTACCAAATCTGCTCAGAAGGCTTTGGTTGGCCCGAGGCTAAAGTAGAAGATGATTGTCCAAGGTGCCACGTAGTAGGACTGAACTTGGGACCATGTGGCTGGTAAGCAAGCTACTTACCACACAACCACTCCTGCACCTACTTATTTATTTTTTTCTAAATTTTTTCATTGTGTCTTGCAAAATAAATAATTAAATGAGTGGAAACCAGACCAGTGAGTGTGTTAAATTAATAAGGCACTCAAGGAGAATGACCCTCCCCAGAAAATAAAATACGCTGCAACACACGAATTCACATAAAGAATCTTGCAAACCAAATACAAAAACGAAGCATATATGTGTGTGTTTGTGTTTGTCCTCCACCAGTGCTTGACAACAGGTGTTGGTGTGTTTATGTCCTTGTAACTTAGTGGTTTAGCAAAAGAGACTGATAAGATAAGTACCAGGCTTTAAAAAATGTACTGGAGTCAAACCATTCAACTAAAAATTCTTCAAGGTGGTGCCCCAGCATGGCCGCAGTCTAATGACTGAAACAAGTAAAAGATAAAAGATATATAGACACAGGAATGGCTGTGTGGTTAGAAGTTTGCTTCCCGACCACATGCTTCTAGGTTCAGTCCCACTGTGTAGAACCTTGGGCAAGTGTCTTCTACTATAGCCTCAGGGTGACCGAAGCCTTGTGAATGAATTTGACTGAGGGAAACTGAAAAGAAGCCTGTGATATATGATATGTGTGTGTGTTTTTCTGTGTTTGTCACCCACCACCACTTGATGACTGGTGTCGGTGTGTTTACATCCCTATAACTTAGTGGTTTGGCAAAAGAGCTGATAGAGGATTACAAAAAAGAAGGTGCTGGGATCGATTCCTTCATCTAAAAATTTCTTCAAGGTGGTGCTCCAGCATGGCCGCAGTCTAATGACTGAAACAAGTAAAAGAAAAGAGATATCAGGATCCAGAACTTCTGTACTTACATCATCAGGATCTGAGCCAATAGAAAAACTGAGCTCACGGATGGTGAAGACGAAGAAGGAGTGTTGACATCAAGGATCGGACAAAGAGGAAGGAGCCTGACTCAGCACTGACTCAGCACAAGACTGCTTCTTGTTGCAAGGAATGGTAAATGTATCTGAGGCCATCAACCCTCCAGCCTTGAGGAAGGCATATTTATTTCATGCGTTTCATCCAAGCAGTTTACTCATACAGTGTTCGTTATACTCTCTCTCTCTTTAATATATTATCAGGTTACCATTTTAACAACAGTTCTGGGCAACCATTCAAATTTGAAATTACCTTCTTTACTTTGTGTGTGTGTGTGTGTGTTTGTATTTGTGAGTTTGAGTGTGTTATTGTGTGTATGAAAAAGTGTGTGTGTGTGTGTGCGTGTCATGTTTTGTTTGTTGGACGCCATGTTTATTACTGTAATTAACGGTGATAGGAGATTACTGCTGATTAAATGACGACAAAAATAAATTAAAAATTAACGAATATGTGTTATCTTTTGAGTTCAGAATTCCTTGGTGAGATTTTGCAAGTTTGTTGAGTGACCGGATGTGAAATGAAAATAATTGCTAAATGATTAAAGAGAGGTAATGGTGAAGACAGGGGTAGGGTGGAGGAGAAGTAAAGGCAAACTTTGATGAAGAAGCTCACTTTTGCAACCATCTGGTTTTGGGTTCAATCCTACAGTGTGGTACCTCTTGAGAAATGTCTTAATGTTGATCAACTCTTCAGTTCCTGTTGTTTCAGCCCCTTGTAAATGGGTAACCCTACCATGGACTGGTATCCTGTTCAGGGGAAATGTTGGCCTGCCTACCTATGCAGCAGGGTGGCATTATTTGAAAGCTGTAACAATGTAAGAAAGTGCATTGTGGCCAGTGGTATGTAACAACATCTGATAGTCTGGCCAATAGAGTGATATGTACAGACATGACAGAAGTAAATTGACACTCCATAGAACATCGTTTTATGTGTATTTTAATTTGAAAAGGTGTATATTTTTTTATTATTTTACTTATTTATGTTTTAGGTTCTATAATGTGACTGTTTAATCATGCCACATAGAAAAGAAACCTCGAAAGTGTCTGAATTTCAAAGAAGCTATATTATGGGTTAATCTCAAGGTGTAAAATTGTAGAAACCTTGGGATCCTGCTTTCTACAGAGAGTGATTGTGCAATTCACCAGTGAGGGGAAAGAGGGCACATCGCCTCACTCAGATCAACCAGGGCCCTCTGACAGGACCCTTCTCTTTGCTAAGGGAAGTGTGGATGATAATCCTCATTGCAAGGCCTCTGAATATAGCAGAACAAGTTAATATCAGTCCCAGAACAGCTCTCAGGTATCTCCACAAACTTGGTTATTACGGCAGAGCAGCAAGAAGGAAGCCACTTCTTTGACCAGCCAACATGAAGCAGAGAAAAGATTAGGCCAGGGAGATGGTGGAGACGCCACTAGCATTTTGGGACGGTCATATTCCCTGATGAGTCCAAATTTGCTCTATTTTCTGACAGTGGTCAAGTGTGTGTCTGGAGACTCTGTGATCAAGAATTTGCTGCCAACAGTGAAACACGGCAGCTACTTTGTGATGGTTTGGACAACAATTTGGAACAATGGTTGATCAGAGCTGGTGGAGTGTGATGGAAACATAAACTCAGATGAATATGTGCCCATGTTGCAGAAAGGACACCTTCTGATCTTCCCCAGTAGTGAAATGATTTAAGAAGACTCTTTATTTGTTGTCACACAGCTAAAAGGACCCAAAATTGGTTGGAAGAGAATGACATTAGAAAGCTTCCATAGCCAACCCAGTCAGCAGATATGAACTTTATTGAACACCTCTGGAGCATAATGGTAGATCCGATAACAGAAGAAAGTGCTTAAAATGTCGCAGGAGTGGCTGTGTGGTAAGTAGCTTGCTTACCAACCACATGGTTCCGGGTTCAGTCCCATTGCGTGGCACCTTGGGCAAGTGTCTTCTGCTATAGCCTCGGGCTGACCAAAGCCTTGTGAGTGGATTTGGTAGACGGAAACTGAAAGAAGCCTGACGTATATATGTATATATATGTGTGTGTTTGTGTGTCTGTGTTTGTCCCCCTAGCATTACTTGACAACCGATGCTGGTGTGTTTATGTCCCTGTAACTTAGCGGTTTGGCAAAAGAGACCGATAGAATAAGTACTAGGCTTACAAAGAATAAGTCATAGGATTGATTTGCTCGACTAAAGGCGGTGCTCCAGTATGGCCACAGTCAAATGACTGAAACAAGTAAAAGAGATATATATATAATCATCCAACATTCTGACTACTGTATTATTCTAAATATACAATATCTGTACATCACTTCAAAATCTCTGTCTGTCTGCCCCCCCCTCTCTCTCACTCTCTCTCTCTCTCCATATATATATATATATATACATACACACACACTCACAACAGGCTTCCGCACAGCTTCTGTCTCTCAAATTACACCATTACGTTTCCAAAGTCTATGTCAACTTGAGGATACACACATAACAGAAAACATTTATTTCTGGATGATAAACAAGTGTAACTGCAAGTTAATGAAACTTCTTAGCCATTATAAATTCTTCTTCATATTGGATAACATACATTATATATTATAATGTCATTCTGCTGAGGTCAGAAGGCTCTTGTAAAGGATAATGCCGAAATGTCTTGGAGATAAAATACCTGAAAGACATATTCTACTCTGTTTGGTTGACCAAACTGAATGTTCATAATATGGTTACAATTTCAAATAATTTGTACATTACAACAGAAAGGTATTCAATATAATCCATATGGGAAAATAAAACAGATAATAATAATAATAATAATAATAATAATAATAATAATATTAATAATAATAATAAAAAAACAAACTATGCTGTATCATAGATATAGCATGCCCAGCTGACATCAAGATATGCGATAAGTAAGAAAGAAAAGTTGAGAGATATGACAGGTTAGCTTGGGAAGTTAAGCAGCTGTGGTTGATGAAAAAGGTAGCAGTAGTACCAATAATTGTCAGAGCCCTGGGAACAGTGAGTAAAAATCTCGAGAAGCATGTGGAACAAATAGGGGCTGCAATAAGGGTGGAGCACTTGCAGAAAACAGCACTGCTTGGAACAGCTCAAGTACTCTGGAAGGTGCTCGAAAAATAAGGGGTGTTACCTTAGTTCACTGGTAGGGAACAGCTGACACCGTAGTACATCTCCAGCATTAGAAGCTGTGCAAAGACAAGAAATAATAATAATAATAATAATAATTGCCCGGATGCAGTACCAGGCAGTGGCTCTCCTGGCTTCTGATCTTAACTGATTGGAAGTGTTATCATGTACGTTGTTTTGTCTTGGTATAAAAGATGGGCTACAGCAAATATTCTGCTCAAAATCACAGATTTGCTTCTCAGTTGTCTGGCCTTCATCAGTTGAGCATGTCCCTTGGTGGCTGACGAGATGTGCATCTCTGATCATGAGCAGAAGTAGTGGAGGAGCATCATAGCCATGTGTTAAGAGGAATTCTTTGGGGTTTGGATAATTCACTTCTGGAAACGTCCTTAAATAACCCTTATTCAGGGACCTTTTGAGTGGGATGGGTTACTCGACCTGAAGAAAATACTAACTGGGCCCCACCTGCAAGGTTATGCACTGTTTATCTTGATGTGAGATCACCATGTCATGCACACATGGTTGTGATGCATGTGCCTGGTGTACCCTTATCAGACGGGTAGTCATGATGGGTATAATGGGCTTCGTATATTTTACCCCAGTGTCACTTTGATGGCATGCACTGCTCTCTCACTCAATAGTAATAATAATAATAATGACACTGGATAATGTGTCAGCATTATAAAATCAAAACTGCTGACAAATGGTACAAGCACCACCCTGAGGCTGTAACTGAGGGAGAAAATGTAACGATTCTTTGGGACTTCCCAGTATGTACAGATAGGACCATCAAAGCAAGCAAACCAGATGTTGTGAAAGACAAAAGCAATAAAGTCTGTTTATTGATTGACATGAACAAACCCTGTGACCATAATATCTCGGCAAAAGAATTTGGTAAGCTCAGAAAATATAAAGATCTGCTAATCGAAATTGAAAGGATGTGGCATCTCAAGACAGTTACAATACCAATGATTGTAGGAGCACTTGGAATGATCAAAAACGGAACTGAAAATTATTTAAGAATGATCCCTGGCTTACCATCCATGCAGGAAGTGCAAAAGATTGTCTTAACTGGTACGTCACATGTATTGAAAAGAGCATTGTCACTGAATTTTTCTTTCTCTTTTACCCTCTTTATTTTATTTGTTTACGTATTTATTTTATTCTTTTATTCATTTCAATCATTTGACTGCGGCCATACTGGAGCACCGCCTTTAGTTGAGCAAATCGACCCCAGGACTTATTCTTTGTAAGCCTAGTACTTATTCTATCGGTCTCTTTTGCTGAACCGTTAAGTTACGGGGACGTAAACACACCAACATCAGTTGTCAAGTGATGGTGGAGGGACAAACTCAAACACACACACACACACACACACACACACACATATAACAGGCTTCTTACAGTTCCTGTCTACCAAATCCACTCAGAAGGCTTTGAATTTTTTCCATTTTCTCTGTCTTTCTTCCCCTTTTCTCTATCACATGACTTTGTAAATGGACAATCTGGTGTGTTTATTTTAATGTATATGGTGCGTTTCTCTGCCCTAGGTGTCAGGAAGATACTCAGCAAGAAATGGAAACAGAATTGAAAGAAGATGATAATGAAAATAATGATAATAAGCTATAAAGACTAACCATACAACATAAGCAAGAAAACCAGACATGATTATAGAGGACAAACAGACTTTGCAAAATCATGGATTTTGCAATTCCTTATGATAGCAGAGTCAATACCAAAGAAATTGAAAAATGTCGGGAAATATCACGACATAGCCTGAGAACTGAGCAGTTCACTGCATCAACCCCAGTATGTGACAGGTACTTATTTTATTGACCCTCAAAGGATGAAAGGCAAAGTCATCCTCAGTGGAATTTGAACTAAGAACATAAAGAACCAGAAGAAATGCTGCTAAACATTCTATTTGGCAGAAGGATTCTGCTTCACCAATAATAGTAATAATAAATTCTTTTATTAACCGCGAGGGCTCACATACAATAACATTAAAGGACATGCAACAACATAAAAGACAAAAACGGGACAATACAATGGGTTTTACAGTGTGTAAACAAAAATAACATTAAAAAATTAAACAAATTAAAACTCCGAATAGGGGAGGTGCTTTAAGGTCCTTGTGGAAAAAACCACGGGTGCCTGATCAACAGGACAAGAGCCCTTCTCCTGTGATTTCCTTTTTACAGGTGCACACTCAAAATTGATCCTTTCACATTGGCCATTCTTCCAACATTCACCCACTTTTCAATGAACTTGCTACAAGGCAACACTTCCCTCTCTCCATCCTTAACTTTCTTTTCAAGTTAAACTTGAAAATGTTGATGAGGGCTTGGCCAAAGTGGAAAGTGTTTGTCTTTAGCCCTTTCAAAGGGGTCCACCATACTATCTCTTTCGCTACAGCCACTAGACAAATAAAAATTGCCTGCCCCTCTCAGCCAAAAGGGGACGGTAGGGCAATCTTCACAATAGATTCAGCTGATAGCCGGATCCATCCTACATAAACCCACAGGTCAGCAATAATAATAATAATAATCCTTTCTATTATAGGCACAAGGCTTGAAATTTTGGGGGTGGAGTGGGGAGGAAGGGAGTAAGTAGATTACATCTACCGCAGTACTTCACTGGTTCCCTTTTTATTGACCCCGCAAAAGGGTGTAAGACAAAATTGACCTCTGTGGGATTTTTCATTTAGAACATAACAAGTCAAAATACAGCTAAGAATTTTGTCTGGCATGCTAACAATTCTGCCAGCTCACCACCTTGATAATAATAATAATAATAATAACAATCCTTTCTACTGGAGGCACAAGGCCTGAAATTTTGGGAAGGGGGCCTGTCAATTAGATCGACCCCAGTACACAACTTGTACTTAATTTATTATTTGAAATTTTTGCCATAAGAGCAGCTTGGGGGGGGGGCGGAGTGGGGATAAGATGATTACATCGATCCCCAGTGCACAACTGGTACTTATTTCATT
>NC_068981.1:3764322-3765204 GCF_001194135.2 Octopus bimaculoides | reverse complement strand
GACCCCTGAAAGGATTATTAATAATAATCCTTTCTACTAAAGGTACAAAACCTGAAATTTTTGATGGGGAGGGCAACAGTTGATTATATTGACTCCGGTATGCAACTGGTACTTAATTTATCGACTCTGAAAGGATGAAAGGCAAAGTCGACTTTGGCAGGATTTGAACTCAGAGCATAAGAACAGATGAAATGCTGCTAAGCATTCTGCCTGGCGTGCTAACGATTCTGCCAGTTCACCTAATAATAATAATGATAATAATAATAACAATAATAATAATAATAACAATAATAATAATAATAACAACAATAATAATAATAATAATAATAATAATAATGATAATAACGATTTCAAGTTTTTGCTACAAGGGCAGCTTGGAGGAGGGGATTAAGTGACTACATCAACCCCAGTGTGTAACTGGTACTTATTTAATTGACCTGGAAAGGATGAAAAGCAAAGTTGACCTCAGTGGAATTTGAACTCAAAACGTAAGGATGGACGAAATGCTGGGTAAGCATTCTGCCTGGCATGCAAACAATTCTGCCAGCTCACCTAATAATAATAATAATAATAATAATAATAATAATAAGAAGAAGAAGAAGAAGAAGAAAGAAGAGGAATATTCCAGGGAGACACGCTCTCTCCACTCCTGTTCTGCCTGGCTCTCACACCTTTAACTGAATTGCTAAATAGAACTGGATGCGGTTACAAATGCTACGGAAAAACAGTCAGCCACCTTCTATATATGGATAACCAAAAATTATATGCTAAAAACGACAAAGAGCTAGAAACACTACTACAGACAGTACATGGCTTTACCAAGGAAATAGATATGAAATTCGGATTAGAAAAATGTGCCAAAGCAACTCTGAAAAGAGGAAA
>NC_068981.1:3755440-3763214 GCF_001194135.2 Octopus bimaculoides | reverse complement strand
TTCCAATCATAGTAGGTGCCTTAGGTATAATAAAAAAATATTCAGACAAATACATAACAAAAACACCAGGAATTACAAATATATATAACATACAGAAAATTGCACTACTGGGCACTGCACACATTCTACGCAAAACACTTTCAATACAGTAAACATAAGAGCACCACAGCAATCCACAGCACATACCCAAGGCGCACAGAACTGCGCTCGGTAGTGAGGTGAAAGCACGTTATAAAAATAAAACTACTTAACAATAATAATAATAATAATAATAATAATAATAATAATAATAATAATAATAATAATAATAATAATAATGCTATTTTATACCAGTTATATTCTGATCATTTTAAGATGAAATATATTAGCAGAGAAAACAACAAAATTAACAACAGTGAGACAAATAAAAGATGTAATGCCTACGTCTTTTAACCACAGAAAATGTAATGATTTTTTTTCTTTTTCTTATGTATTGTAGAGTATCATGGAGTACAACAAAGTAGAAATAAAACTCCCTAAGGGTGAGTAGACGAAGCTGGTTTAAAATATTTTATTCCACTTGTGCCACCAATACCTCTGACAAAAATATGATTGCTTCGTTAGAAGTTGATAAGATTAATCACTTTTTCATGGATAACTCAGATTATGACTGGTCGAATTATTGATTCAGTTTGTTACATTTATGAGAGATCAATAAAATACTTATTGATTGAAAGTTGTATATATATATATATATATATATATATATATATATATATATATATATATATATATATGTATATATATATATGTATATATATATATACATACATATATATACATATATGTATATGTGATAAATAATAGAAAATATAAATATACTTACTAGGAATTTCATTGCTAAGTATTTATGGATGCAAACTTGATTAAACAGATTTAGACAGCCTTGTATTATATAAGCAATGTGTCTACATCAACCATGTGCTGTTTCTCTGTATTTTTGTGTGTGTGTGTATGTGTGTATATATATATATGTGGGTGCGTGGACAGGAAGTGGCTGATTGCAGTAGTTGCACTCCAGTGTATAGAAAGAAAAGGATTTAATTTGACACATTACCAAACAAGTAACACGTAGTAAACTCTGCTTACTCATATTCACACATTAATCGAGTTAATTTCTTGTCTCTGTGACAGTCGTACTAAATATCTTGTCAATTGGAGAAATTAGTTGCCAATCAGTGTCCGGCATATCTTGCTGAGACACAATGCAAATTCTTCACTTCTGTTCATTAGTGCTACTTTCCGTTGGTCATTATAGTCTTTTATAGATTAATCTTATCTTCAAATGTCACTTGAATCGCTTTTTGTCTTTCATTCATTTGGACTTCCTTTATATCATCATCATCGAACATCTATGATCCATTCTGACATCGGTTGGACAATTAGATTTGTACTGTGAATGACACATGCATACATGTATGTATTTGTATATGTATCATCATCATCATCATCATCATCAACATCATCATTTAATGTCCCTTTCCCCACGCTAGCATAGGCTGGATAGTTTGATGTGAACCAGTGGCCCAAAGGGCTGCAGTGAGGCCCAGTGTCTGCTTTAACATTTTGGTATGGTTCCTACAGCTAGATGCCTTTCTTGACACCAACTACTTTATAGAGTGTACTGGATGTACCTATATATATATATATATATATATATATATATATATATATATATGATCATCATTGTCAACATCATCATCATCATCAACATCCATCTTCCATGCTGACATGGATTGGACTGTTTGACTGAAGCTGGCAAGACTGGAGAGCTGCACCAGGCTTCAATTGTCTGCTTTGGCATGATTTCTACAGCTGGATGCTCTTCCTAACACCAACCCCTTTACAGAGTGTACTGAGTGCCTTTTATGTAGCACCAGCACCAGTGGTGTTGTCAAGTTAAATGGCAAGACAAAGACCTCTCAGCTGGGAGATGGAGTGGCACCAAGGGAAGTGGCTGTGTGCCAGGTGAGAGGTTAGAGTATGATAGAGGGACACAGAAGCTTGGTGCAGGTTTCTGCATGACCAGCTCCTGTCAAACTGTTCCACTCATGCCAGCATAGAAGGTCGATGTTAAACGATGAGGATGATGATGATGTATGTATGTGTGTATGTATGTATGTATGTATCATCAACATTTAATGTTCATTTTCCATGCTGGCATAGGTTAAACAGTTTGACAGGATCTGATGAATGTAAGGACTGTATCATATTCCAGTGTTTGTTTGGCATGGTTTCTAGAGATTGATGCCCTTCTTAATGCCATTTACTTTAGAGCATGTACTGGGAACTTTTTGTGTCACCAGTACCACATATAAATTATGATATAGTCATCTCCATCTGGCCTTTGGGATCCTTCATCAAAGCCCACTTTATTGTAAACATTTGAGCCAGTTCTCTGGTCTGAGGTGAAGTTCTTCCTGTCCTTCTACTCAAAAATGCTGAGTTTGTATCTGTTCAATACTGAATGAATAAAAAAAATTAACGAAACAGCTGTAAAGAAGTGTTTTACAAAACAAAGCTTAATAAATAAAAGAAAGAAAAAAACAAATAAATGAATTTCCACTAAAGTAATATGCAAATTATTCTTTATTTAGTTTTAACACAATTCATTGATATTAATTAGTTGTTAGTTATATCACCATTTATAGTCTGGAAATCTAAAACATTGTAAAGAAGAGCACAAATATATAGGTTCTGGATATTATGTTTATATCATTGAAGGATTCAGATTTTCAAAGGATAAGTGCATGGATTTTTGTGCTCTCTTAAATAGGATGTCTTACAACCAACCTAGAATGTTAGGTGTTTGTAATCCTCTTAGCAGCAACGTGTGTTGTTTCTATCATTAAGTTGCTTTGTCCTTTAGCTACACATATGTCTTGCAGGGTTGGGACATTGTTTAATGTAATGTTTTGTTGCAGTGCTGCACGTTTGATGTGTGTTTTGACAATTGTTGGTGCTGAGTTCAATCGCTGTTGAGTGAGAGAAATTACGTTCTGTGTCAAGAACATAATGATAGATAAATAGATAGATAGATAGATAGATAGATAGATAAATAGATAGATAGATAGAGAGAGAGAGACAGAGAGACAGAGAGATTAGTGGAACATCCAGGTAAAAATGGGGTCTGTAGCACTGAGTTTGTACTGAACTTAATTATCTTTATAGTAATGATATTTTTTATACAAATTTGTCAGAGAAGAATCTACATCAATGATCTTCGTGAAACCTACCAGATGAGGGGTAATATGTTGCTTAAATATCTGTTGATCAACATCTGTAGCTCAACTTTTGTAGGAAAACCATGGCTGACAGCATATTTCACAGTGTTGCAGCATCGAAAGGAAAGACTGGGAGAAAAATTTAGTTGGGTAAGGGTGTCTAAATGATAAACATAAGGAATAGGGGAAAGATGGATGCATCCAGTTTTATCACCTATAGGTAGAGTGTGTATACAGCTTGTTGATAATGCGGAGTATCAGAAAAGTTAGCATTGCAATAAAAGACCCGGGTAAGAAGCAAGACGTAACTGAGTTGGAAAATTTGTACAATGATGGTGAACGGGTCCTTACCAAGGAACTGGTTGTCAATCTTTGCAGGTGCATACTCTGTGAGCTTTGTGTGTAGAGTAGCAAAAGCAAAAGCATTGTCCCAAAATATTTAGTTCTTGTTCCATCAGCAAGCAACTGATGTGGGTAGTTTATTTCACACTCAGAATCGCTGAAGCATGGAAAAAAAACTACCCACATCAGTTGTTCGCTGTTGGGACACTTCATCTTTCAGAACTTCCATGCTTCCTGAAATTCACCCAACACTTAACCTGATGACCCTCACCACATCTTTTTTAACAGCTCTCATTTCCTGTGCATATTCTATGTCCTGTTCATGCACTTTTGGCTACATTTTCTGATGCGTTGTACTGCACCTGAGCTCTGTATACAATAAGTTTATTATTATTTTACTTCTCAGAGCTCTCAGTCTTACTTGCTCTGGTTGATTCTGTGAGAGCAGACAACAACCTGTGGTCAGAAGTCTCACAGGGTTTCTTTCCGCAAATTATAAGCTTTGGTACTTGGATGTTAACTTATGGTGACAGACACTCAAACAATCAAACAAGTCCAATCACCAATCTGTAAATCCTAGCTGTCCCCAATAGAGCAGTTTTTTGGGGGCCTACTCTGCCCTTGTGTTAATTCCAATTTCTCCTACATATTTCTCAAACCTGGTCGTCACTGCTCCAAGCGCCCCCTACGACCACAGGGACAGCAGTTGCTCTCCTCGTTGCCCACATTCTTGCAATTCCATCTTTTGGTAGTCTGTATTTTTCCATCTTTTCCAGCTCTTTGTCATCTATGCATGCATCCCCAGGTATGGCAATGTCTATGATCTTGGTTTCCTTGTTCCTTTTATCTACCACAACAATGTCTGGTCTCCAAGCATTGATTGGAGCAGAGGTTCTCTAACTTTTTGGGCCACCGCCCCCCTCTCATGGCCACATAATACCCTCAGCGTCCCCACCCCTATTTTTATGTATAAATAAATATTTTATATTTTACTAATTTATATATACTATGAATCATTTGATATTTAATATAATATTATATAATTTGTATACAATACTATAATAAAATAAATTTATAAGCATCCCCTAATCCACTACCTTTCTTCCAATACCTCCTTTTTCTCTACCACCCCCTTAGGCACTAGTGCCAACCTGAACCCTCTCAATGCCTACCAAGGGGCGGTAGCACCCACTTTGTGAACCTATGGATTAGAGAATCACAGTGGATTGTAGTTCAGTAAACTATCAGAGCCAATGTATTTAGTGACTCTTCCAAAGTCAGTCGAGTATTCCATTGCTTTGACCATGTTATCTGTATGATGTTTCATGAGAGCTTGTGAAGTGCATCTTTTCCAGTGACTTTGAGGCTTCTTCATTGAGTGTTGTTCATATTTAGGGAAGTTTTTATTCAAGATCCTTTCCTTTAACTGTATAATATTGTTTGTCTTGAAGGAGAAGAGGTTATCAAATCCTGACAGGTATTAACTCACTCATACATAACACACACACACACACAAACACACACTTGAAATTTATAGATAAACAAAAGATGAAGACAGGTGTATGAACAACAAGCAAGTGTATTACTTTGACGCTTAGGAAAAATGAAAAGGTGTTTTATGTTTCAAGCCTGTGCTCTTGAACAGAAAGGAATAAGAGAAAATAAACAGAGAGAGAAGGAAAAAAACATGTAGAGTTCAGTGGTCCAACATGGTAAATATATATATTCATGGGTGTGGGGCTCGAAATTTATGAGGTGTCTGAGTTGTGTCCCAAAGATTAAGAGGTGGAAATTCTGGTATGAAATGCATTGTGATGTAAAAAATTAGTATGTATAAGTATAGTTGTGTTTATGTATATAGCAGTGCTCTCAAAGCCACTCACCTGAAGACGTGTGAGTACACAACTATTGCTGTATCATATTTATATAATAATAAGTGTGATATGGAAAACCCAGCAACTAACTGCATTTACAAATGCACAGAAACAATTGTTGGGATTTGTGATTAAAGCTTGTTCATTCCATCTTGTATTATAAATTTATATATATATATATATATATATATATATATATATATATATAGCAAGTGTATCAGAGTGTATAATCTTGCTTGGTATTTGTCATATGAAGCACTTCTACAGATACCACCTATCTTAAAATGGAAAAGTGAGAAAAGGTTTTTTTCATGTTATGGCCCCAATCACCTGAAAAATTCACCAAATATCTATAGAGTATGAATAATAATAAATACCTAAGAATGGAGTTAACAAATCAGTTTGATACACCGTTTACAATTGTTTCATCAATGTTGCATCATGTAACTATGTTAGCGACTGTTGGCTTACTTCCATGTGCTACATAGGATTTCTTCTACAGTAAATTGATTCTTCAGAACTTTGTGAAAAACAATATGATGATTGATTCTGCTGTCTTGCCGATAAATACTTCCTACAAATTCAAATTGTGTGTGTGTGTGTGGGTAGGTGGGTGAGTCTAAGTAATCACATTTATGCATCAGAAACATATATATATATATATATATATATATACATATATATATATATATATATATATATATACACACACATATAATGATAAAGATGAACGTCTGTGTGTCTGTCTATTTGTTGAAGAAAGGCTAGAGCATGTACATAAAAACTAAAAGTAAATTCTTGTGTAAAATCTTCTGAGAAAGACAATTGAAGTGGTTCTAAGTCTCCATCAACACTGAGAGATATTGCTCAAATATTGTCCATCCATTTGTAAGGCCAACTCACTGAAAATGAAATTAATAATGCATACTTTCAGCAAGGTAGAGCTACAGCACATACTTTGCACATCACCATGGAGCTACTTCAAGAGTTTTTCGGTGAACAGATTATTTCGAAGGGACATTGGCCACCAAGATCACCTGATTTAACACGCCCAGACTTTATTTTATATTCTGGGGAGCAAATAAAAGTCACAATCATATCCTTCACACGATCCATACTGCATCAGACTCTCCAAGATGTATTTCAAAACATGTGTAGAAGAGTCAACTTCTGTATTGAAAATGAAGGACGACATTTTCAAAACATCTTATAAAGTTTTTGTAAAGTCTTGTAAAGTCTAATATATTCTTTTGTAATCTAATACCATTTTATAAATATTTATTTTGCAATAAAATACTTACTGCGGAGAGACTTTTTGAACACTCTGTATTTGCTTTTTTTTATTAAATGTATATGAAAGTGTAAGTTAGCTATCAGTGAAGTGTGTGTATGTGGGGGTAGGTGGGTGGGAAGCATGTTGCAAATGTATCTATGTGATAATCAGGATTTTTTTCCCTGTAAAAAAAAGCAAGGTAAAGACCCCCTTCGGTCATGAATGACTAAGGGATTGCAACTAGAATGTTTCGCTCCGAGGCACAAGTCCGGGCAAGGTTGTTTTACGGAAGACCAGCAGTCACCCATGCATACCAGCCTCCCCTCTCCACACCACTGATGTTATCCAAGGGAAAGGCAAAGGGCAATCCAGTTTGGCACCAGGGACATCACAACTTATTTCCACAGCTGAGTGAACTGAAGCAACGTAAAATAAAGTGTCTGGCACAAGAACACAACACATATCCAGGTCTAGGAATTGAACTCACTACCTCATGATTGTGAGCCTGATGCTCTAACCACTGAGCCATGTGGCTTCCTTTTTTTCTGCATGCGTGTATAAAAAGTATATACATGTGTAAATAAACATGGGCAATTGACTTATAACAGGAAGTCTAAGGCTAAGGCAACAGACGGGAATAGCAGTGGCAGACAAGAGCTAAACTATCAAGGCCAAGACATCTTAATTTGTTTATAGTAGGTGCAGGAGTGGCTGTGTGGTAAGTAGCTTGATTACCAACCACATGGTTCCGGGTTCAGTCTCACTGCATGGCACTTTGGGCAAGTGTCTTCTACTATAGCCTCGGGCTGACCAAAGCCTGCCTTGTGAGTGGATTTGGTAGACGGAAACTGAAAGAAGCCCATTGTATATATATCATCATCATCATCATCATCGTTTAACGTCCGCTTTCCATGCTAGCATGGGTTGGACGATTTGACTGAGGACTGGTGAAACCGGATGGCAACACCAGGCTCCAGTCCGATTTGGCAGAGTTTCTACAGCTGGATGCCCTTCCTAACGCC
>NC_068981.1:3754174-3755230 GCF_001194135.2 Octopus bimaculoides | reverse complement strand
ATATATATATATATATATATATATATATATATATATATACATACATACATATATATACATACATACATATATTTATATATATGTATATATATATATGTGTGTGTGTGTGTCTGTGTTTGTCCCCCCTCCCTCCCAACATCACTTGACATATGATGGTGTTGTCTTTACGTCCCCGTAACTTAGCAGTTCAGCAAAAAGAGACCGATCGAATAAGTACTAGGCTTACAAAGAATAAGTCCTGGGGTTGATTTGCTCGACTAAAAGGTGGTGCTCCAGCATGGCTGCAGTCAAATGACTGAAACAAGTAAAAGAATAAAAAAAAAGTAGGTGACACAGCTGCATTTTCTTTTATAATGGCAAGCAAAATTGTCATCACAGAATGGAGCTAATTATCTTGTCAGATTTCATCAATTCCTCCTTCATCCATTTAGTTCCCCGTTTTCCTTTGCTTGTCTTACATAAATGTGATTATTTCGAAACATTGAATTTGGAATTATAAGAATCTGTTTATCTGTGAGATAACAGGATCAATCAGTATTTATTTCTTTCATGAAGTTCTGGAGAATCATCTCAGCCATGAGATTTACAAGCACTTGGAAATAAAGCATTAGTTGCCTTCATGGTTGCAACATATTGCCACGGTACTTACAATGGAAAGTGATGAAACAGTTGTAAATGATGCATTAAAATGAACTGCCAACTCTATCCTTCAACATTTGTTATTACATATGTGTGTGTGTGTGTTTATGCTTATTCAAGCTTATATATGTGTAAAGGTATAAGTATAATCAAAGAGTAACATGCAAAAATTTTATTGAATTTACAGGTATGTAACAGTCATTATCATCATCATCATCATCATTATTATTTTGTTGTTGTTGTTGTTATTGACAGTGGGTTTCTGCAGTATACTCTTTCAGGACATACCTCGTAAATTCATCCAGGAATTCGCATTCTAAAATTATTTGGTCTGCTGCAAACAGATATAAACAGAATAAACTATAATAAAAATACATTCTTCTTTTACTGTAGTAGTAGTAGTAGTAGTAGTAGTAG
>NC_068981.1:3751679-3753757 GCF_001194135.2 Octopus bimaculoides | reverse complement strand
ACTTGGCTACATCTATACATCCTTCCTAAAGCATATATATATATATATATATATATATATATATATATATTATATATATATATATACATATATATGTATATATATATATGTATATATATGTGTGTGTGTGTGTGTGTATACTGTTCTGTCTTGGGAGGATCATTATGCCAATGCATTACGTCAGTTGATTAAATATCTTATCAAATAACTGATTGTTCATTTAATGTGCTGGTTAATTGGTTGTTTGTTAATTGTAGTTCTTTTGTTAGATGTTTAATCAATTGACTTACAATAAAGAAGTGGTATTGGACTGGTGAGTGTGTTATCATTATTGGCATAATGACCCTCTGAAGACAACAAGGCTGGTTTCAACACATGAATTCATATGAAAGATCTTGCAAGCCAAATACAGAGATGAAGTACACACACACACGTACACACACACACACACACACACACACACACACACTGATTCCAGAGAAATGTGTTGTTAATGGTAGGTCATTTCACATTGACCTCTGATGACAATATTTTTTCCGAATGCAAGGATTATGTTTTTTCTTCTTCAATTTCAAAAGGGGGATCTTTCCTGAAATATAGAACCGTTAAACAACATATACTCTTTTACTCTTTTACTTGTTTCAGTCATTCGACTGCGGCCATGCTGGAGCACCGCCTTTAGTCGAGCAAATCGACCCTGGGACTTATTCTTTGTAAGCCTAGTACTTATTCTATCGGTCTCTTTTTGCCGAACCGCTAAGTGACGGGGACATAAACACACCAGCATCGGTTGTCAAGCAATGCTAGGAGGACAAACACAGACACACAAACACACACACATATATATATATATACTTATATACGACGGGCTTCTTTCAGTTTCCGTCTACCAAATCCACTCACAAGGCTTTGGTCGGCCCGAGGCTATAGTAGAAGACACTTGCCCAAGGTGCCACGCAGTGGGACTGAACCCGGAACCATGTGGTTGGTAAGCAAGCTACTTACCACACAGCCACTCCTGCGCCTAAAATATCACAATATCTTTTCTCTTTGCTTTCATTCACTGATATCATGTTAACATATTTTGCTCAACTCCTCACCTGCATTACTCAAAGGTTTTTGCAAACATTTATCTCATTCTCCCAGACACACACACACACATATATCTATATATGCATACAAAATGTATATGTATGTATATATATATATATATATATATATATCATCATGATCATCATCATATAATGTCCATGTTCCATGCTGGCATTGGTTGGATGGTTCAACAAGGATCCATTGAATCCAAGGACTCCATTGTACTCCATTGTCTGCTTTGGCATGATTTCTAAAAGCTGGATTCCTTTCCTAGTGCCAACCACTTTACAGAGTGAAGAATTGGGTACTTTTTATGTGGCACCAGCACCAGTGCTTTAAATGTTTCACCAGCATGAAGAAGAATGAAGAAATTCTTCGATAAAACAAATCTCAGCTTTGGCAAAACACCAGGACATTACATCGGTTTCTTTCACCTGGCAGATCGAATTCTATGTCTGCCAGTTACTGGACTCACAAAGTCTGCAATGGAGTGGACGGAGGGAGAAGGAAAACATGAAAAGGGCCAGCTCAAGAACACTTGGAATCAGACATTCCAGAAAGACCTCAAATGCATAAGAACTAGTTGGATAGAAATAGAAAGAAATGGAACTGATTGACTTTGCTGAAGAACCTAATTCTAAGAATGATCTGATAATGTCTCTTAGTTATGTCTTGTAAATTCAGTGCCAACTTAATAAATGGTTATAATTTTTATGTTGTAAATCTTTGCAGTACTCACTATCCTTATCAATTGATTCAAAGTTAAAATTCTCTTCATCGAAATCAATTGCTCTGCTGTCGTCCAAATCCTCAAGTGCAAATGCGGCCTTTATTATTTTCGGTCGAACCAAACCCTTCCAATGAGCGGTATATTCCTTTTCACTTACTAGACCATCAGCTGTAACAACAAATACAGAATATCAAAGACATTATTCCGGAATATCGAATGATATTTTAGTTATTTCCTAATGAGAACAGGTGGGACT
>NC_068981.1:3751071-3751647 GCF_001194135.2 Octopus bimaculoides | reverse complement strand
GTTGTTAAAAAGCTCGCTTCCCATTCATGTGGCCTCAGGTTCAATCCCATTATGCAGCACCTTGGCCAAGTATCTTCTATAGTCACATGCCAACCAAAGATTCAGGAGTAGATTTGGTAGACAGAAACCGAAAGAAGACTATTACACACATGCGCATACACGCACACGCACGCACGCACACTCTCACACACAAATACACACACACGCACACACATGAGCGCGCGCACACACACACACACACACACACACACACACACACAGAGGGTGCGGTGAATAAACTGTCATCTAAATTACACAAAAGTGAAAATAACGTTGACATCTCATTGTAACAGATATATTTACCAAAATTGCATTTAAAAATTCTTGAAATACTAAAGCGATAGTTTATTCAATAAAATTACCATTGGCTTCAACCACAGTTTTCAGATGACTTCAGAATCTCCTCCAACTCTTCTGGATGGTCTTCTTGTGTAAATTGGTGAATGCTGCCATAATCCTTGCCTTCAGTTCATCTTTGGTGTTACAAAGAGTTTTGTTGGTCTCTCGCTCAACTGTGCCCCACACATAATAATCAAG
>NC_068981.1:3750137-3751061 GCF_001194135.2 Octopus bimaculoides | reverse complement strand
CTTTGGTGTTACAAAGAGTTTTGTTGGTCTCTCGCTCAACTGTGCCCCACACATAATAATCAAGGGGGTTGCAGTCTGGGGAGTTAGGTGGCCAGATGTTAGAGGGGATGTGGTCGCAGAAATTGTCTGACAGCCTGACTGGGTTCCCCTGCTTGTGTGGCATGGTGCAGAGTCCTGTTGCCAGACATAGGGTCTTCCAGCAACCACACGCTTGAACCAGGACAGCACTACCTCCTCCAGGCACTTGATGTAGGCCTTCGTGTTGAGTGTGAGACCGTGTGGGAGGATGAATGGAAGCATAACATCACCGTCACTAATGATCACTCCAAACACCTTGATGTTGACTGGATGCTTGATTTTTATCACTTTCAGTACATGTCCTCAGATTGACAACCAAACATTCTGAAATGTTTGTATTGGAGCTTCCAGTGTGAATGCCATGAAGTACAACATGTCGTTTCCAAATTTCTGGCAGAATTAATTGTGTCATGGTGCTGTTTTTCTCACAAACAGTGCCCAACTGACCCTACTATACTGTGTAGTCAACAGAATACAAAAAAACAATGCACATGCACAAAATTAAAACTATAAAATGGCAGCAATTTACCCATTGCACCCTGTATATATATATATATATATATATATATATAGGAGTCATACCCAATGACTGGTGTAGCAGCATCATAGTCAACTGCTACAAAGGTAAAGGTGACGCTTTAGATACAAATAATTACAGAGGCATCAAGTTGTTAGATCAGGTTATGAAAGTTACAGAGAGGGTCATAGCCCAACTAATTAGGGAGCGAATCAATTTAGATGAGATGCAGTTTGGGTTCGTGCCAGGTAAAAGCACTACTGATGCCTTATTTCTAGTGAGACAGTTGCAGGAGAAATACCTAGCTAAGGATAAACCTCTGTACCTGG
>NC_068981.1:3737660-3748804 GCF_001194135.2 Octopus bimaculoides | reverse complement strand
TATATATATATATACAGAGTTCGCCAAAAGTCACCCTACAGTAAATCAAAATTCCATAAATACTTAATATTCGATTTTATTTATTCATTCCAATTATGAATGTTTAATAATTGAATGCTGTGAGTTAAAGTCACTGTTTTTGTTTTTCAACATTTGTCTATTTATTAGCAAAGTGCTATCATCCTCACCGTCGTTTAACGTCCACTTTCCATGCTGGTATGGGTTTTGACGGTTTGACTGAGGACTGGCAAGCCAGGAGGCTGCACCAGGCTCAATCTGATCTGGCAGAGTTTCTACAGCTGGATGCCCTTCCTAACGCCAACCACTCCGAGAGTGTAGTGGGTGCTTTTATGTGCCACTGGCACGAGGGCCAGTCAGGCGGTTCTGGCAACGACCATGCTCAAAAGGTGTTTTTTACGTGTCATATGAAATAATTTTTTGTTTTAAATGGGTTTTGATTTACTGTTAGGTGACTTTTGGCCAAACCTGCATGTACAGATGTATATATATGTTTTTATTTATGATTATTTATAATAAAAATAATTTAACATTAATGAGTTACTTGATAGTTTTGTAGGGTAAAAGTTTGTTCTTAAACAAGAATATTGTTGACAGTGACTTTGAAGTTTTAGTCAATGAAGCTATTGTCTGATGATGGCTTAACTGGCCAACAATGACCTAAAGTCTATCAATGGCTTAACTGGCTAAAACTTCGAGGTTACTGTCAACAATATTTGTGTTAAAGAATAAACATATATATACACATATATATGAATGTATGTTTTGTATGTACCATTGTCTAGACATCTTGTAATGGTTGTAAACGAACATCACCATCAATCAAGTAGTGTTGTTTGTTTCTAGTCTTTTGTAAAAAAGAAAAAAGACATGTCTGGTCAGGGGAAAATATTACCTTGCTTGGAAGCATGTGAGGGTTGGCGACAGGAAGAGTATTCACCCATAAAAAATATCTAAATTAGTAAATTTCGTCTGGGCCATGCAAACATGGGAAAGTGAATGTTGTTGTTGTTGATGATGATGATGATGATTTCTTTATTAACCACAAAGGGTTTACTATTAGGTTGTCAAGAAAGTTCTTGCAGTTTTTAACCTTTAAATTCGGATGCACATATCTCAGCTCAAGCTAAACTTTATTAATCAAAATAAACACCATCAGAATCAACACACTTTTGCCAACGTGAAACAAGTTTATTTATGCCAGTAGAATAAAATTCCTGCAGTCTGGTGGTGATGAAGTTGTTGAAGGCATGTTTGGCATCGTCTTGGTTTTTCAAGCATTTCTCATGTAGGAAGTTGTTGAGATGCTTGAAGAAGTGGTAGTCGGTAGGTGAGAGGTCTGGTGAGTATGGCGAATGAAGCAGAGTTTCGTAGCCCAATTCGTTCAACTTCTGCGATGTGCAGTCAAGCGTTGTCATGGAGAAGAATTGGTCCTTTTCTATTGACCAATATTGGCTGTTGTTGTTGGAGTTTCTTATGCATTTCATCCATTTGCTGACAGTACTTCTCCGCCGTAATGGTTTCGTCTGGATCCAAAAATTTGTGTTGCATGAGACCGGCTGCAGACCACCAAACAGTCACCATGACCTTCTTTTGATGCAACTTTGGCTTTGGGAAGTGCCGTGGAGCTTCGTCGGCGTCCAACCACTGAGCTGAGCATCGCCGATTTGTTGTAAAGAATCCATTTTTCATTGCAAGTCACAATCCTGTCGAGAAACGGGTTGTTCTTGTTACATAAAAGAAGGGAAGATGACACTTCAAAACAGCATTTTTTTTGGTTGTCATTTAATTCGTGCGGCACCCATTTCTCAAGTGTTTGTGTTTTTCCAATCTCTTTCAAGTGCTTGGAAATTGTCGTATAAGTTACGTCTAATACAGAAGCAAGCTCTTGAACAGTTGTACGTGGATTGGCTTTGACTAAAGCTCTTAGTTGATCATTGTCAACATCCGATGGCTGACCACTACACTTATCGTCTTCAAGAATCTCATCACGACTACGAAATTTCTTGAACCATCATTGTGCTGTATGTTCATTAGTGGTTCCTGGGCCAAACGCATCGTTGATATCATGTGCTGTTTCAGTAGCTTTTCGGCCTAGCTTGAACTGGAATAAGAAAATTGTGCGAATTTGATTTTTGTCCCTTTTGTATTCAATGTTCTGGAAAAAATAGCTTAATTATTCAAAAAGAAAAAGCGTAACACTATTAGATAGAGTGAAAAACGGGCTTTAAAATGATATATATAGTCAAAGTAATTTAACGAAAATTAATTTGAAAATACATCATTTAAAACCAAAATTAAAAATTCCACATGAACTTTCTTGACAACCTAATAAAAGATCAAAGATGGTACCATGTAGGGTTACATGAAAAAGTTTGTAAAAAGAAAAACAGTACCAATAAATTCTAACAATGAACGATTCCCCAAAAGAGGGAGGTTTCTGAGGGTTACTCATGGAACCCCCACAAAATCACTGTCACCCTGACAACTAAGTGTTTGGGCTGACCACTGGATGTGGTCATCATTTATGAGGAATATGATGAACTCATGAACTAGCTCAACCCACCCCAGGTGAATGCCATCACATGTATAAGTAAGTATATATATCTGCAGGTAGATAGGTAAGTGGGTAGATAGTAAACATAGGCACCAAGCTGTTAATCCATTAATCATTAATTAACAAAGTTAACTTTTTCGTTAACGATTTAACTTTTAAGTTAACTTTGGAAATCATTATCAGACTAATTAACTTCCGTTAAATTTAGCTTCCATTAATTCAAGTCAACTTGAGTTAACTTCCGTTAACTTCAATTCAATTGAAGTCAAAGTATTTTATAGTTTTGGCACTTTTTAAAGGTGTTTTAGGTGGTTCTAGAGCAAAAACTAATTATTTTGTATTTTTTCTATAATAAAAATTAGCATTAATGGTTTATCGTTATCTTCCGTTACATTCTAAAATAATTAACTGATTAACGATTATCAAAGTTAACTTTTTGGTTAATGGATTAACAGTTAACAAAGTTAACTTTTCAATTAACAGTGCCCACTTTTGGTAGATAGGTAAGTGGGTAAGCAGGTAGATAGAGGGTTAGTATGGCAGTTATTAATTAGATTGGTATTTTGCACTTACTATTTTTATCAATTGCCTTGTGGAAATTTTCAAATTCTTTGTGAGTGATTTTGCCATCATGGTTTACATCTTTGTCTCTGAATTGTATTAATTTCTCTACGTTTGTAAGATTTTCTACAGCATAACCAACAGCACAACAACTAATGGAATAAAATTTACAAAATTAAATTTTTGCACAATTATCATTTTAATTACAACTAGGTGTTACCCGTCAGATAATTTTGGGAATATACTTTTGCTGTCATGGGTGATATAAAAAAATATGGCATACATACAATTTTTTTATTTATTTGTTTCAGTCCTTTGATTGCAGCCATGCTGGAGCACCGCCCTTAGTCAAGCAAATCAACCCCATGACTTATTCTTTGTAAGCCTAGTACTTATTCTATCGGTCTTTTTTGCTGAACCGCTAAGTTACAGGGACGTAAATACACTAGCATCGGTTGTCAAGCGATGTTGGGGGGACAAACACAGACACAGACACACACACACACACACACACATACACGCGCGCGCGCACGCGCACACGATGAGCTTCTTTGAGCAGGTGTCTTCTGCTATAGCCTTGGGCCGACCAAAGCCTTGTGAGTGGATTTGGTAGACGGAAACTGAAAGAAGCCCATCGTATATATGTGTGTGTGTGTGTGTATGTTTGTGTGTCTGTGTTTGTCTCGCCAACATCACTTGACACCTGATGCTGGTGTGCTTATGTCCCCGTAACTTAGCAGTTTGGCAATAGAGACCAATAAAATAAGTACCAGGCTTACAAAGAATAAGTCTTGGGGTCAGTTTGCTCGACTAAAGGTGGTGCTCCAGCATGGCCGCAGTCAAATGACTGAAACAAATAAAAAGAATTCATTTTATTATAAATGCAAAACAACACCACAGAGGAATCGACATAAGCTTAAATAATAAACCGCGATAGGTGACCCGTGATATGACAAGGGATTACTGTACATTGATCTCCTCTTCCCAGTAAAATAGCTGTGAACAGAACAATCATTTGTTTTCTGGGCCTTGACCAGTTCAGCATATTGTGTTTTGACCGTGTCTCTTATGGCATTTCAGTGGATCTTAGAAATGCTTGGTAGAACCCATCTCCTCTCCAAGCCTTCAGTTCCTTATTAAGTTTAGCCTACCAGTGGAAGCAGTTACCAGGGTATGGCTGAGAATGGTCTTGGAGCCACAAGTGAGAGTCAGGTGAGAACCAGTGTACCCATCCATCCCTAAGTATGTTGCTGCCCAAAACCAAGGTATTCTCTCTACCCGAACACCCCAAATGCAATTTAACTTTTGTTAAATTTTTTGGTGCTTATACATAATAATAAAACTAATATTTATCATCATCATCGTCATCATTTAATGTCTGTTTACCATGCTGTTATGAGTTGGACAGTTTGACAATAACTGGCAAGGCCAGGTGCCACACCAAGCTCCATTTATCTGTTTTGGCATGGTTTTTACAGCTGGTTGCCCTTCCTAATGACAACCACTTTACTGTGTGTGTTGGGTGATTTTTATATGGAGTAGTGGTTAAGAGCACGGGCTACTAACCCAAGGTTCCGAGTTTGATTCCAGACAGTGACCTGAATAATAATAATAATATTGAAAAATACCTTAGGAATGAGAACCCAGGTCAAAAATTTGCCCAAGACATCTGATGAAGGCTGGAGGGTATATCAGCCGAAACGTTGTGTTAACAACAAACAAGATGAGGACAAATATCCATCAAATGTAAATAATGTAAATAATGTATATAATTCCTCATCTCTTAAATATAGAACTGTATCACCAGTGCTTTTTATGTGTCACCAGCACTGACAGGGTCAAGGCAAAAAACCCTCAACTGGTCAACTGGAAGAGGAGAGTATTGAAGGGTGTATGGATTTGTGCCAGTTGAGTGATTAAAGGTATAGAGGGGATGGATATAGGTGTCTTGTTGTAGGGTTGATACATGGCTACCCCAATTAGAAAAAAACAAAAAGAAGTAAAGAGAGCGATAATGAGAGATATTCATTTTCAAACTTAGTATTTTGTAAAAGTGAAGGCACATGGCTCAGTGGTTAGAGCTGGTCTTCCATAAACAACCTTGCCCAGACTTATGCCTGGGAGGGTAACTTTCTAGGTGCAATCCCATAGTCAGTCATGGCCGAAGGGGGTCTCAGGATTTTGTAAAACAAAGCTCTAATGCACACAGCCATGCCTACACCAATGAATCCATGCTAGGCCACTGTCCACTGTTTTCTTTGTTAATCCTTCAACTCCTGCAGCATCTGTTTGTATCAAGTTGAGCTGGGATGGCTGCTGGGGTGAGTGCTGCTGGCCATTCTCCACAGCTATGCTTTTCAAATCATGTCCACAAGGCATAGCTAAACACACCCTTTGTTATGAGGTCTACAACCCAAATAGTCCCTCTCCTACATCTTCTGCTGATTAACTCCCCACCCCTTTTCTTTTTTTCTTTGTTTCCTTGGTGAGGTAGACCTGGGTTTGTTTTCTTGATAATTTGATTTTTTATACTTTTAATGTTATTTTCTTTCTTTTCTTCCTGTAAAAATATGTTGTTAATAAAACGTCTATTCGATGTCTTGTGTCATAAAACTGTTTTAGGCTATAGGCCAACATTTTTAGTTGGTAGGAAAAGAACAACTGATTTAGCTGTGCATTGATACAGGGTTAGCTGTTGGTGGTGTGACATGAACTACTAACTTACCAATCTACAATCTGACACCCTCTCATTTCCACCAGCTTCAGATTTCTATGGCAATAACAGAAATATTTCAAGACTTCCATTTCATAGAAATACTGTGTGTAATTATGATGATGTCAGTGCCACCTGACTGGCTCGTGTTCTGGTAGCACGTAAAAAGCACTATTCGAGAGTAATTGATGCCAGTGCCACCCAACTGGCTCTCGTGGTGGTGGCACGTAAGAAACACCATCTGAGAGTAGTCAATGCCAGTGCCACCTGACATGTAAAAAGCACTAACTACATTCTTGGAGTGGTTGGTGTTAGGAAGGGCATCCAGCTGTAGAAACTTTGCCAGAGCAGATTGGTGCCTGGCACAACCTTCTGGCTTGCCAGTCTTCAGTCAAACTGCCCAACCCATGCCAGCATGGAAAACGGACGTTAAACAATGATGATGATGATGATGATGATAGTCACTCTTGGTGGTTTCAATGAATGAATGTTTGAAGGGGAGGACTTAAAGTTAATGAAAAACGAAACACAAAGGAGTTGCATCCATTTGTGATGGATGCGTGAATTCAATTTCGGTCAAGGGATGGATTTTGCTGTGAAGTCACAATGGGGACATTGATGACTGTGTAATTATATTAGTTATTATTAATTACAATAATTATCGTAATTTCTATGAATCCTTGCAAAAGAAAAAAGGAAACATTAACAAAGTTTAAAGTTTTCTTAGAAATTTCACTCATTCAACGACCAATTAGCAATTCAATTGTTATGAATCACTGACGAAATACTGAATAGAATCATCCTCACTATTATTGTCATCGTCCATCATAATGGTCGTCATCACCAGCCACATTGTCATTGTTGTCTTCGTCATCATAGTCATCATCATCATGAATATCAGTCATTGTTGCTATCATCATCGTCATCATTGTCACAATTTTCAACATCATCATCTTCAACATCATCATCGTCATCATTGTCACAATTTTCAACATCATCATCTTCAGCATCATTGCCGTCATCATCATCATCCTCCTCTTCATCATCATCATTTGTCATCACCACCACCACCAACTTCGCCATCATCATCATCACCATCACCATCAACATCATCATCATCACAATCTGCTTTTTTTCTCCTTGCGATCTTTAAGATACTCCACCCACCCACCCATCACATATGGCTGTTATAAATCTGTTCTTATAAAGTCAATCATTTGACCTGACATAACCTGAGTTATGGATCAATGAATTCACCATTATGTGATCAGTGCTTTGCATCAGCATGTGACCAGATAACAAACCCTTTTAGAATTTACCTCCAAAATATATGTTACCCTAGTAAGCAGTAAGCACACCTTCTTACATAAAAATCAATAAAACTGAAAGGAGGTTCTCATCAGAGATTGTTTGATAAACATTATTAAAACTAATAAATTGTGTTTACATCGTCAGTGTTGAAGGTAGTGTAGCTGTGACTTGAAACCAAATTGCTAAGTAACTGGTCACACATCACGGCCGAACCACAGTAGTTTCACACGGTCTGTATATTAAGCAACCAGTCAGCATCATGCCATCACATAACTCAATCTTGAATCTTCTTCTTGTACCCTATAAAAGAGATGCTCTGACATTTTTCAGAGCATTGAAAGCAGCTGACTCATTCAAACATCTCACTTCTTGCCATGCAGAACATTGAGGCAGCTGAGTGAGATGTGTCTCCATTCTTGAAAAAAAAACCCTTATAGGTTATAATTATTATTAAAATTATAAATAAGGGTATCTAAGAGATACCACCATGCTTGAAATAGCAGTCAAAACCTGACTCTAAAACCACATCATGTATTCAATACAGCACAAGGTGAAAAGACAAGTAAACTAGTGAAAACTGGATAATTCCCAGAACCTGGGTCTCTGGTTCTGTATAAAAATAATTGGCCTTCATCAATGAAATATACCAATTCTCAGTAGTTTATTTATTTATTTGTCTTTTCACTTTGTTCAATATTGAATACATGATGTGGTTTTAGAGTCAGGTTTTCACTGCTATTTCAAGCATGGTGATATCTCGTAAATACCCTTCCGAGAGTGTAGTACATATTGGTAAATTTAAAATAATTTATTTTTTTTTTACTATTGCAAAATAACAATAATTACTGAATTTGTTTTTTAAGCTTAAAAAAGGCTTTTATTTTACCATGTCTTGTTGCAAACCGCATTCATAAATAAAGTGTCCGAGATGTACGGTAAACACCGTGAAATTGTATTCATAAACTTAGATTACTTTTTTTTTTAGTGTACTGCATTAAAAAATTAAAATTATTTGTTTGTAAGCTTGAAATAGGTTTTAATTAACCATGTATTATTGAAGATGCATTCATAAATAAAGTACAGAACTGGGAATGGTTATTATTGGTTTAGCCTAGTGACAAGTAAGTTCAGCCTAGCCTAGCCTGGGGACAAGTTAATTTGACTTAAGTTGTTTTTTTGCTTAAGTCGTGTCTCCTGCAACCATTTAACAATGTAGGGTGAGGTATACCTGTATACCTATATATATATATATATAAGTTAAAAAACATATAATATATACAATCAAAATAAATGGAAAACAGACACAGAAAGTCCCCAAGCCCTCATCAGTTATCCTCCAAAGGGTTTACAGTAATCCCTTGCCATATCGCAGTTCGCCTATCACACATTCAGTACATCGTAGATTTTTCTGTCTAATATATGCAAATTTATGTTGCAGACTCCTCAGTATATTCAGGTTTCTGTGGCCAATAGGTATTTAGATTTTAATTATTTCTGTGGGAGGTTTTGAAACATTACACCCGCGATAGGCGAGGGATTACTGGACTCAATTTTGCACCTTCAACAATAATATTACTCCCCTTTGGTGGGGCAACGAGAAATAACCAATGAACAAGGGACCAAAGAGGCAGAAAGGGAACATACAAACATGAAATAAATATGCAATATACAATATATAAATGAATCCATCTTCTCAGTTGCTGTCAGATTTGGAAATTTTAAAATTAAGTGAAAATTTTCAAATTTGGTATATTGATGTAATTTTTTGCACTGAATCCACATTTGGGATTCATTTATTCCTCTAAAGTTTTAGGAAAATCTTACAGAGGTTTAAAGTTTGATCATTTTTAGTCCAAGTTGAAGGTGGGATTCAGAAGTCAGCATTTTCTGCGTGATAGCTGTCGCAAAATGACAGAGAAATAACACAGGCACAAAATGATGCTGCTTGTCAAAACTTGTGATGGTTACAGTGGTGCTTAGTATGGTGTCCTTATTATAATGAAAACAGAGCAGACTACAGCTTTGCTTGTTGCTATGGAAACAGACTCCAATGTGAGATTTACAGTCATGTGTATAATGGTGTAATTTCCCCAAATTCGCAAACTTTAAAAGCTCTTAACATTTTATTGATTAATTTATGGCAAAAATGAATTTCTTTTTCATAACTAGCAGACAAAACTATAGCGGTATAACCAAATTTGAAAACAAGTGAAGCAAAATTGAAAAAATATGAAATCTATGACAGCAACCATAGTATAAGATATAAAAAGACCCCCTTTTGAAAAGCTAATATTCCCATCGTTAATGAAAGAAGCAAAACCAGCACCATAAGCTAATAATAATAATAATAATAATAATAATAATAATAATAATAATAATAATAAATTTTGAAGGGAGGAAGAAGTCAATTACATTGACCCCAAGATGAAAGGCAAAGTTGACGTTGACAGGATTTGAACCCAGAACGTTTAGAGTAAACTCTTGTGTGCTAAATATGCTACATGTAGAAGCAAGGTCTAGAGTCGAAGAGCCTTAGAGTTAATCTAGCAAAAACCAAAGTCTTAGTAAGTAGGAGAGCAGACAAATCACAAATCCCTTCAGGCAGATGGCCCTGCTTGATCTGTAGAAAAGGTATAGGTAGAAACTCCATAAGATGTACCCAGTGCAAGCTATGGACACATAAGAGGTGCAGGGAAAATAGTTTTTGTGTGTGGAAGGTGCACAGATACAATTAACACCGAAAATGTTCAGCAAATAGACTCCATCAAATGCCAGAGGGGATAACTAGAAGTAGTTGATATCTTCCATTACCTAGGTGACCAAGTCAGTAGCAGGGGTGGATGCTCTGAGATCATAGCCGTGAGAATAAGAATAGGCTGGGCAAAGTTCAGAGAGCTCTTACCTCTGTTGCTAACAAAGGGCCTCTCCCACAAAGTAAAAAGCAGATTGTATAATGCCTATGTGCAAACAGCAATGCTACACAGCAGTGGAATATGGGCTGTGACAGCTGAGGACATGCGAAGATTTGAAAGAAATGAAGCCAGTATGGTTTGCTGGATGTGCAATGTCAGTGTGCATACACAACAGAGTGTAAGGTCTTTTGTCCCATCAATATACTGATGACAAACCAAACATTTATTCTGCTATCCTTTACCAAAAAGCTGTCATTCAAAAGAAAGAAAATGTTATACTAACTTAATCATAAACAATATGGTAGCTGCAGAGATCTGGAACTGTAGAAATGTCTGAAAGCAAAAATTATTAAGAATATTAATTTGTTTTTACAAAAATTGTTCACTGCTCTATTTTCTTATTTCACTTTGTCTAAAAGTTTCATGTTTCATACACTTATAATATCAATACAGTGTGGGTTATAAATAAATATGTAGATGGACAGAGCCACATTTATACATTAAAATAGAGACACACACATGCACACGCACACGCACACACACACATACGTTCACACACACACACACACACACACACACACACACACACACACAGGTGCAGGCATGGCTGTATAGTAAGAAGCTTGCTTCGCAACCACATGGTTCTTGGGTTCAGTCCCAATGCAGTCCCACCTTGAGCATGTGTCTTCTACTATAGCTTTGGGCCAACCAAAGCCTTGTGAGTGGATTTAGTTGACAGAAACTGAAAAGAAGCTTGTCGTGTGTGTGTGTGTGTGTGTGTGTGTGCGCGCACGCATGTGTGTATATTTATGTTTGTGTCTGTGTTTGTCCCTCGCCACCATCGCTTGACAACCAATGTTGGAGTGTTTATGTCCCCATAACCTAGCAGTTTGGCAAAAGAGACTGATAGAATAAGTACCAGGCTTACAAAGAATAAGTCCTGGAGTCGATTTCTTTGACTAAAAGGTAGTGCTCCAGCATGGCTGAAGTCAAATGACTGAAACAAGTAAAAGAATAAAATAATATCTATATGTGTATATATATATATATATATATATATATATATATATAT
>NC_068981.1:3736370-3737607 GCF_001194135.2 Octopus bimaculoides | reverse complement strand
AGAGTTTCTACAGCTGGATGCCCTTCCTAATGCCAACCACTCAGAGAGTGTAGGGGGTGCTTTTACATGTCAACCGCACGAAGGCCAGTCAGGCGGTACTGGCAACGGCCACGCTCAAAATAGTGCATTTTATGTACCACCCACACAAGAGCCAGTCCAGGGGCACTGGCAACGATCTCGTTCGAAAATCCCACGAAGGCCAGCCAGGCGGCACTGGCAATGGTCACGCTCAAAATGGTGCATTTCATGTGTCACCCGCACAAGAGCCAGTCCAGGGGCACTGGTAATGATCTCACTCGAAAATCCCACAACGCCCAGTCAGGCGGTATATATATATGTTTATTTAATATATTTATATATCTATATATCAGAGTAGCACAGTATTGGCCAGACTATCAGATGTTATACATCACTGGTCACAATGCGCTTCCAGTTCTGTCTTGATTGCATCCTTCTTTTCCATCTTGACCCAAATTGCTTGACTAACTTGTTTTGCCATTGTTGTGGAAGCCTTCCAAGTGACCTTCTCTGATCTTTTGGATATCACTCAACAACTGTACAAGTCCACCTGTTGTCTGTGAACCTTACAACATGTCTGGCCAGGTGGAACTTAGGCTTTTGGTATTCTGCATTTACATCCTTCACTCTGCTCCAATCTTGAACTATCTCATTTCAAATCTGTTCTCTTAATGATATTCCTAGCATGTAATGATATTCCTTAATGATATTCCTAGCATCCTCTGTTCAGATTTTTATTTGCATTCATAGCTACTCTAGTTTCTAACCATGAGCCAGACGTAAATTTTTTCGGCTTATTGAATTTCAATATGGGAAAATCCTAAAACCTTTGACATCAATAAATTATTATTATTTCTGAACATTGTTTTTTTTAATGCTCATCACAGACTACTTGAAGACTACAAATTTTCTACACTTAGTTCCTTCGATCTTATAATGATATATATATATATATATATATAAAGTGTAGTATATTGCCACTTAAGTGTGGCTGACCCCTAGGGGTGGATGTTACTGTTGCTTTTAGCCCCAGGAGGACATCTCCTCCAGCTGGCTTATCGACACACTACTGTGTCCTGTTTGCCAAGGGAAGTTATCCCTCCCATCATGATCTGTAGCACGAACGGACCTGGGTTTCAGGGTTATTTCCCTTCGTCGGCGTTCGATAGCCACTGATCTTTGATGAGAGAGACAAAATCTTGGCAATCTTATATCTACT
>NC_068981.1:3734264-3735894 GCF_001194135.2 Octopus bimaculoides | reverse complement strand
TTTGTGTGTTTCTTAAATGGCTTATAAACACCTTCCACGCTGCAATTGTTTTCGTTCCAGCACATGATCTCAGATCAAGTCACTTGCTATGCAAGTACATCATCTCTCTCTCTCTCTCTCTCTCTCTAGGTAGGGGGGCTCCGAAAGGGGTCTCAGGGAGTAGCGTCCCTGCCTTCCTGAGCTAGTTTTCCACCACATTTCTTAAAAATCATGGTAGAGGCCTTGGTCTCGGGACCACTCATGTCTAGAAACTGAGGTTGGGGGTAAGTAAGGGCATGCTCCCCATAGAAAATCCAGCTCCAAAAAAGCCTCATGATAGAAAAATGGGCACCAGCCAACCCAAAGGTTGGGGTTGGCTGCACCTGCCTACCTTGGTTGCTATGGCATTGAAGTAGATCCAGCCACCCCCATTAATAGGAACAAAACTTAGACTTAAAACACTGGATGATGATGATGATATATAGGAACTTGACACCAAAGAAAAGCATGCTTGACAGAAGGAAAAACCAGTAGCGCCAGCAGAGAGCTCATTCAAATGCAGTCACTGTGTGTGTTTCTATGGCCATTCCTGTGTGGGTCTCTACAGTCACAGCAGATGCTGCACCACCATTAGCAGCTGACACAATACCTAGATTACAAGCTCAGGTTTGTACCTGTAATTATTGGAAGACTGGGATATGTAATACACTGCCTAAACACCAATCTTGAAAAATCAGGCTTCTCAAAACCAGAAAGGAGAAAGCAAATTCAAAGACTACAGATCCAATCCATCACTGGAACTGTAAAAATCTGTAAAACTTTCCATAAGTTTATCATTTAAATAGATGTGAGCATGTATGTAAATATATGCATGAGAATACATACATAAAACATAGAAATATGCACACATACATACATACATACATACATACATACATACATAAACACACATGCACACACACACACACGCACATACATACTCTGTTGTTGATGCTGAAATTCCAATGAAGGAGTCTTGGATCTAGGTTAGTATCCGGTTCTTTCTATATTGGCAAGAAATCTTGAAATAAAGTGAATAATGACATACATACACACATGCATACATGCACGAACACACGCATACATACATACAAACAAAAATGCCCTATTGTCATCATCATCATCATCATCGTTTAACGTCTGTTTTCCATGCTGGCATGGATTGGATGGTTCAACTAGGGTCTGGAAAGCCTGGACGCACTCACATACACACTCACATACACACATACATACACACACATACATGCATACATACATACACACACACACACACACATACATACATGACGACGACTGCTCCATCTTGACAGACGATAGCCATCCCATCAACAATCCACACATATCATCACGCAGTACAATCACTCCGTTGGTGAGCCCTCAAGTGACTTTGAAGTCCGGCTGCTGAGCGACAAGGTCTACAGCACAGATGACAAATGCTCAGGCCTCTCGATCCTTGCCCGCTGGTATCTGATTCTAAGGAAACGCTTCTGTGAACCAGTATATGTCTCTTAAGTCCGGATATTGTTTTACAAACCTTGTGACATATGCCACAGGTCGCAGAAGGCGGTTGGTATTTAGGGTGTCTGGAATTTCTACCCTCATGTGTTTTCAT
>NC_068981.1:3730560-3733597 GCF_001194135.2 Octopus bimaculoides | reverse complement strand
ATCTCATTTGGGCCAGGATAATATGTTTTTCAATTGAGCTACAGTGCGCCCTGCACAAAACCTCTGTATCTGCTACGAAACTCTTCCATTTTACTCCTAGGATGCGTCATAGACACTTTTGATGAAACCTTTCTAGCATCTTTACATGACGCTTGTAAGTGGTCCATGTTTCGCCTGAATAAAGAAGTGCAGTGAATACACACGCTTTGTAGATGCTGATTTTTGTCTGCAGGGAGATATCTCTATCAGCCCATACTCGCTTTTCAAGCTTTCCAAATGCAGCACTTCCCTTCGCTATTCGATAGTATATTTCTGCATCAAGACCACCATCCCTTGACAGTGTGGTTCCAAGGTAAACGAAGGTGTCAATGACTTCTAATCATACATACATACATATGCAATGTATATATTTTATTTAGGTGACATGCAGGAATATATCAAGTTTAGCACCATTGGTGCTACTGGAAATGATAATGTTGCCTTCATTGTTAGATTTCTATGCATTGTTAGCAAAGATTGTGCATAATGTTTCTAATTGTCCTACATTAGCTTTCCAATTTTCCCTTCTTCTTTTTAATATAATTAATTTGCAGGTATTAAACACCAGACAAAATCCAAACTAAAAACAAATTACTGTATTTGATGGCATAAAAGACACACAGGTATATGAGGGACACCCCGATTTCAGGGGTACAGATGTGGCTGCGAGGTTAGAAGTTTGTTTCCAAATCACAAGGTTCCAAGTTCAGTTCCACTGTGTGGCCCCTTGGGCAAGTGTCTTCTATTAAAACTCCAGGCCAACCAATGCCTTGTGAGTGAATTTGGTAGATGGAAACTGAAAGAAGCCTGTTATATATGTGTGTGTGTGTGCCATTGTGTCTGTGTTTGTCCTGTAACTTAGTGGTTCAGTAAAATAGACCAATAGAATAAGTGTCAAGCTTAAAAACAATTAGTACTGGGGTCGATTCATTTTACCAAAATTTTTCAAGGTGGCGCCCCAGCATGGCCACAGTCTGATGAACAAAACAAATAAAGATAAAAGATAAAGTATGGAATATTTGTTTCTACTCTAGGCACAAGGCCCGAAATATTTGGGGAAAGGGCCAGTCGATTAGATCGACTCCAGTATGCAACTGGTACTTAATTTATCAACCCCGAAGGGATGAAAGGAAAAGTTGACCTCGGCGGAATTTGAACTCAGAACGTAAAGACAAATGAAATACCGCTAAGCATTTTGCCTGGCGTGCTAACATTTCTGCCAGCTCGATGCCTTAAGAGCATGGAATATTAACTTACAAGAAGCTCAGCTTTGGATACAGGAGCCAGGCTGATCTTTTGAGACAGAAGGAGTGTCTTAGATACCATCAAATACAGGATAATAATATCGTGTATTACCAATAAAAAAAAAGAAGAAAAGAAGAAAAGAAGTTTTAGAAAAAACATACCAAAAAATGGTTCTTTGTCTTCAATTGACTTCGATAGTTATTTAAGCAAATCATTTTCGAGTTTGTGTGATTCTCAAGAACTTTTAGTTGCGTTGAAGATTTCCTTTTGTGAGGAACAGACGTTGCAAAATGCTTTATAAATAAAAGCAGAAAAAGTTATTGATCTATTACTGTAGCAGATGTAAACCTAATTACCTTCTCTTTTGTAACGAATGGGGAGGGATATAATTAAATTTATTATTTCTGGAGAGTATGCCTCTAGGGTTTAGGTGAGTGATAGGTGTGTGATGTATAAAGACTGTCATTCATTATCCAAATAACTTAGCACTGCAACAGCATGAAGTTCAACGAATGATGGTCGGTTTTAAAGAAGGTCATGATATGCAGTTAGTTGTTAATACACCAAAGAACTAAAGTTGAAGGGTTACGGGGAGACTTTGATGCATTTTCCTTTTTGTTGGTTTGGTTTGGAAAGGGACTGTGCTTATGGCCTTCACATCTTGGGTCTGGAGTAGGGCACTGTCTCTGTGGACTTCATAGGTTTGGTCTTAGTGTTGTGTCTTTGGCCTTCATAGGGCTTGTTTGGGAGAAGGGGATGTGGCCGTGGTCTTTGCAGGTTTGGTCTGGAAGAGGGAGCTATGTAAGAAAATTTGCAGGTTTGGTCAGGGTGGAAAAGGGGCTGTACTCATCGCCTTCATAAGGCTTCTGTGAGTTGTGTCATATAGGTATGATTAATCATCATCATCATCCTTTAACGTCCATTGTCCATGCTGGCATGGGTTGGACAGTTTCACAAGGGCTGACAAGCTGGAAGGCTGCACTAGACTCCAGTCTGATTTGGCATGGTTTTCTACAGCTGGATGCCCTTCCTAACACCAAACACTCTGAGAGATAGGTTCTTTTATGTGCCACTGACATGGTGTCACATTTGCGTGACACCAGTATCTGTCACAACTGTGATTTTTCTTGGCTTCATGGGTCTTCATCTCAAGCACAACATAATGCCAAAGGTCTCGGTCATTCGTCATTGTCTCTGTGAAGCCCAATGTTTGAAAGGCCTGTTTCTTTGCTCTAATGGCCTTGTCTACAGCATCGTTCCTAGGTCTGGATGGGACTTGCACCAACTGCAGATTTGGTCTGTGGCACTCAGGAAGCTGTCCCACAGGAAGTCCCAGTTACCCTCTGTGTCACAAGTCTGTAGCTCCTCCCACTCATCAGATTTCTCAATTAGGAAGTCCCTAAATCTCTGACCATATGAAGAGTCCTTAAGCTTCCAAACCCTTTTTTTCCAGATTTATCTGCTTCTTGGTATCCTTCTGGCCTGGAGTCTAAAGTCACTAATGACTAGTCTATGCTGGTGGGGTATATTCTTCACCAGGTAAGGTCTTTGTATTTAGGAGCAACCATGCATCCTGCTGTCTGGTGAGAATGTAATCGATCTGGCTAGCCTAATCACCTGATTGGTAGATTATCAGGTGGCTGGCTGGCTTCCTGAAGTTGGTGTTGCAGATCAATAGGTTATTGGCATCACAGAACTCCAGTAGCCTTGTCTCCTCTTTGTTTTAGGAACCAATTCCATGCCCCCCCACCCA
>NC_068981.1:3726858-3730521 GCF_001194135.2 Octopus bimaculoides | reverse complement strand
ATGCCATGGAAGATACCGTGCTGCTGCCTGACATGCCTGTTGAAATCCCCAGCCATGAAGATGAGATCATTGTCACTCATCTTTGAGGTAGCCTGCAGAAGAATATCATAAAAACGGCCATTTTGTTCATTTGGTAGGCCTGCTTGTGTGACGCATAGAGAGAGATAATTGTCACTATATTATTCTGCAAGATTAGCCTGACCTTAAGTACTCTATTGCACACACTGACTACCTCTATGACCTCATTCACCCATTTCTCTGCAAGGAGTGTGCCTACAGTACCTATCCCGTTGCTGTTACTTTCCCAGAAGATTTTATACCTATGTGTTTTGCCAGCGAGGAACCTGGCTGAAGTTCCTCTCCACCTTACCTCTTGAATGCAACATACATCAACACACCTCTGTTCAAGTATCTCAACAATCTCACTAGACCTGCCTTTCAATGTGCCTACATTGACAGTTCCAACTCTGAAAACTGGGAAAGGAACATGGGAAGGAGAGATGGTATTCAACACCTGAGAAAAAGGTTTCAATGGCTGTTTGATAACAGGCATGTCACATCAGCTGTTCTCACTTTAACCTACCATCATTCAAACATGTTAAAATTGTTGCTCCTATTGGGAGTGAGTGTAACGTAAGCATTGTAAATGTAAATGTTATTGCTGTAAACATAAATATAAAAGACAGAGACCTCTGGAGATATGCTGTGACTGAGAAGACCCGGCAAATAAAGTGAGATCACAGCTGTAACCTACACCAGTGTCGCATAACCAACACACTCAAAAAGTACCCTTGGATCGTAGGGCGACATGCTGTGCTTGAGGAGACCTATTGAGTCAAGTATATCAAAATAAAAATAAAAATAAAATCACAATCAAATGGAAATTGCAGTTGTGGTCCCCGTGCTGGTGGCACATAAAAAGCACCATCTGAATGTCGTCGATGCCAGTCCATTATTGGTCAGTCCATTACATATAGAGAGAAAGGGGTCAGTGGTTTGTTAATTTACAAAGTAACATGTCTTCTTTTGGTGCATGCAGTAGTATGACTGATTGCTTCTGGGGCTGGTGGTGGTAGGAGGAAGGGAGGTCCACATGTCTTCTGGTACAGAAGCGAGGCAGAGCCATGTAGGGGTTTCCGGTTTAAGAGAAGAGATTTCTGGTGTAGACGGTGGGGGCAGGAATGGGTGGGTGCATCACGGACAGGCAATGGTCAGCTTCACCTGAGGAAATGTCAGAAGAAGACACTAGTGTGGTAGAAAGAGAGAGTGAGAGAGAGAGAGAGAGAGAGAGAGAGAGTGAGAGAAAGAAAGAGAGAGAGAGTTTTGGAAGTTATTCTTAAAATCAAAGAATTACGAATTATGAAATATATTTTAAATCAAAGTATAGCCTGTTATGTAATATTCTTGTTATATCACTGCGAGTCAATGCTTACAAGAAAGATATGAGCTGGGAAAGAATTTCAGAAGGCAGACATTCTGGAAAAGAAGCTGAAACCATAGTAACTGAGGGAGAATGGAGTAAGGTTAGTTGAGTGTAGCTGGGCGGAAGTGGCATGAGACCAGCTAGTTTGGAGAAGCAGAGGCCACTGTAGTAGTGGTAGAAAGAGCAGAGAGAGGGCATAGAATATATATAGGTTAGAGATTGCCGTGTGTTTGTAAATGGTAATCAGTTGAGTGGCCTTTCTTTGGATGCAGTCAAGTATACTTCTTTGTGTAGCTGCAGCATCATCTGAGAGTACCATGGAAACAGTTCTCTATTGAAGGGTAGACCTAAGGTTTGCAAAGGGTCATAGTTGTTAGGGTCTGGAGTATTTTCTGGCTCTGAAGCAGAAGGTCAGTGTTTGTGGTGCAGTATTTGGTCTGTTGAGGATTGGATACGCATTTGTCAAGAGAGATCAGTGATGGCGAAGATTTATAGGGAGGTTCGTGGTTTTAATTCTGTGCTGTTCATGTTGAGGTTGTGGAGTTCAGTAATGGATTGTAACATTGAAACTTGAAAAGCTTTCAAGTAGAAATGTCACTCAACATTCACAATTGCAGCCATCTGGCTCTTTGATATCAGCAATCATTAGTCTATGTTCCAGAAATGCACTAGAAATATCTCTGGTCTTGAAAATAAAATCGATTGTTTCCCAACGGTCAAAGTTACTTGTCTCTATAATATATAGCAATGGTTTATATACATATATATTCACATGTGTGTGTTTGTGTAGTGTATACCAGGTTTAAGTTACTTATTGCTGTAATATATTGCTGTACTTATTTTGTGTGTGTATGTGTGTGCGGGTGTGTGTGTGTGTGTGTGTGTGTGCTGCTTGGTCCTTCTTTACACTATATGATAATGGTTGTTGTCTATATAATGTGTGTATGGAAGTGTGTGTAATGGCCAACATTACTTGTCTTTATAATATATATCATTATGGTTATTATGTATGTAACTCTGGAAGGTGGCCAGCTGGTAGAATTGTGTGTTGGACACAAGGCTCTGCAGCATTATTTATGGTATTTTATGGTCTGAGTTCAAATCCCACTAAGGTCAACTTTGTTTTCCATCCTTTTAGGGTTGATAAAATAAAGTACCAGTTAAATACTGCCTGACTGGCACATGAAATGCACCATTCGAGCATGGTCATTGCCAGTGCTGCCTGACTGGCTCCCGTGCTGGTGGCACGTAAAAAGCACCATTCAAGCGTGGTTGATGCTAGTATTGCCTGACTGGCCGTCATGCCGGTGGTGCGTAAAAAGCACCCACTACACTCTAGAAGTGGTTGGCGTTAGGAAGGGCATCCAGCTGTAGAAACCTTGCCAGATCAGATTGGAGTCTGGTACAGCCTTCTGGTTTGCCAGTCCTCAGTCAAATCGTCCAATCCATGCCAGCATGGTAAGTAGATGTTAAACGATGATGATTAAGTACTGGGGTTGATGTAATTTACTAATTACTCCTGCCCCTTACCACCACCACCACCACCACCACTACCATCTCAAAATTACTGAGTTTGTACCTGGATTTGAAACTATAAAGTAGACATCAGTTTACAGAAGCAGGTGTGAGCAGTGACCAAAGTTACCTGTCTTTATAAATATATAGCAGCGTTTTATGTAAATAGCTGTGTATATAATAAGCATCAGAAAATTACTATTTCTAAATCTTACAACGAGAGATATTCAACAACAGTACTTTGGAGTAAAGATTTTTTGCCAACATAATGTGGCAGTCCTGGTTTAGGACGAATGTTGCTGTAATTTAGCCCCAGGAGACATCGTCTGGCTATACGACACGATCTGTGTCCTTATATTCCCTTGTTTGAAAATATAAGGACACAGATTGTGTCGTATAGCCAGCTGGAGACGATGTCTCCTGGGGTTAAATTACAGCAACATTAATCCTAAACCAGGACTGCCATATTATATTGGCAAACAGTCTTTACTATAATAAGTATGTCAGTGTACTGGGCCAAAGTTTGTTCTCTTTATGATATATAACAATAGTTATTATGTATATTTGTGTATATATGCATGTATGTATAAGAAGCAAAGAGTCCTGTGTTTATAATGTATAGTCATGATTATTGTGTATAAGTCTCTGTAAGTATAAATATATGTGTGTTGGCCAATGTTACCTGCCTTTATGATATATAGTAATGGTCATGTGTGTATATCTGA
>NC_068981.1:3724980-3726321 GCF_001194135.2 Octopus bimaculoides | reverse complement strand
TATCATCAGTGTCATTACATTCTGTCTCCCCATTTTCTCTCCCCCATCATCTTTCTCTCACTGTACATGTGGATTTGTATGTCCCAAAAGTCACTGATGGGTTTCAATTTTTAATAACTTCCTTAATTTTACAAATAAATGCATGAAATTTTGGTACAATATAAAAGACATAATGGAAATTAATATGCACAAGTCAAATTTTGCAACACCACTACATCACATATGAAAAATGACATTGCTTAAATGGCAGACATTTTCCACTTTGCATGTCTGTGCTCTTTCCAGAACTTGCACCATAACATCCTTAAGAGTTTCAGACCCCACTTCTCTGATTTCTCTATTGATGTTCTCCTTCAGTTGCACCAGGGTCTCCAGTTTGTTGACGTAAATCATTTCTTTCAGGTATCCCCACAAGGAAAAAATCCAGGCTAGTCAAGTCTAGGAAACGTGAAGACCATTCAAAGTAGATCTCACAGATGGTTCCAGCAAGGTGGGGCAACTGCTCATACTGCAAGAGAAACTATGAAGTTGGAAAGCATGGAAAGCGGACATTAAACAACGATGATGATGATGATGATGATGTATACATAGTAATAACAATAATAATCTTTGGAGGGAATTAATAAATATTTTACTGCATCACTACACGTGTTTCCACGATTCACATATCTCTTATGATCATAGTTCGTATTCCTGGGATGATTACATTACAGCCTGTAGTATCTATGGCTATTGGATGAATCATTTTCATGCATCTAGACCATGATCTTAAGAAATATGTGATTTGTGGAACCGCACATAGTCGCGTATTAAAATATTTATAAATTCCATCCAAAGATTCTTGTTGTTATTACCATATTTATCCTACATTATATTGGCAAAGCTTTGTGCAACTCCAAAACACTGGTGTTGCCAGTTGGCATCATCAGGCTGTAGCTGGCATATTAGAATAGCAGCTTTTATATACATATTCAAAAACATTTCCTGTAAACGCACTTAAAGGATATATATATATATATATGTATATATAAGTCAGTAAATAGTGGGGTTGTGTTAACCGCACGTGGAGAAATAATAGGAAAATGAAAAATAATAATAAGGCAGAATGCTAAACTGGAAGCATATTTTAATAAAGATTTTTAACCGGCTTTCATTGCATGGCAAATTTTCAAGAAGAGGGAGAATGAAAATGTTTTTTACAAAAAAGTAAAAAATGAAAAAAATAATATATAAAAAAAATTAATATATAAAAAGATAAATATGCTAATACATTATATTGTCTTTGAGCTTTTAAAGTTCAATGGTAATTCATGTAGATAATGGTTGGGAAAATAAGGATGC
>NC_068981.1:3721549-3724874 GCF_001194135.2 Octopus bimaculoides | reverse complement strand
TATATATATATATATATATATATATATATATTGTAACATATAATTGCCAACCAAGTGTGGCGTCCTATGCAGGACAGTGCTAGTGGTGTTTATAGCACAAGGAAGACATCTCTTCCAGCTGGCTAAAGACACACATTCTGTGTCTGATTAGTATTTGTGGGGGGAGGTCATTGCTCGCATCTCTAGAGCCTTACGTGATACACATAGACTCGAGCTTCTGGGTGGTCACCCATCCTCAGTGTTTGTTAATCACTAGCTAGTGATGAAAATTCTTTATTACTGGCACAAGGCCTAATTACAGAGGGGACATGCAAAGACATGTGGGAACATAAAACATATGAAGGATGAATGTGAAATGAATGTATTTACAATGCAAATGAGCCGGCCATCTTGCTCCCGCTGTGAGATGAAACCATGTATTCCTTTACCATTAACTTCCTTTTACCGAAATTTTCATGGAGAAGTCCAGTTGACACCCCATAGACGTCATGAAGTCCAGACCTAAGAGACAAGGATACACCATCTCCACCACATGGCCACTACCATTAACACAACCTCTAGCCTCGCTCCAAGGCAAAACCGCAACTTCCCTTTTTGCTTTTGCCCTATGATTACACCTTTTAAACAAATGTTCAAACAATTTCCTTCTTATCTTCCTCCCCACTTTTTTTTCTTCAATAACAAAAGTCAACCAAATGTATATCACATTATTTTCTAAAAAACATTTTGGAAACCTATTCATTCGACTTGCAAAATGACTTGTTTTTCCTTTTTCCTTTTTTCTTAAAAGTTCAAATAAATATTTTCTGAGTTACAGTCTTTACCAAATTGTATTGAATTACCTCTTCTCTCTCTCACAATGTCTTTAACACTTACACTCCTTTATATTGGGGTATCCTATCTCACTATAATTTTCTTTTTGTTTGTGTTTTTATGTTGTCTCTTTTTGTTTCTATTTTCCTGCTGTTTTGTGTGTTCTTGTATTTTCCTCTCTAAGTCAGTGTGTTCGTGCATTTGTGTGTCTGTGTGTTCGTTTGACTGTAACTCTACATGTTTCGTCTGTGTGTCTATGTTTTTAGGTTTCCATATTTCTGAGTTGTCATGTTTCTGGTCTGCAATATGACTATTTAAAACAACTCAAAGAGTAGAATGTTTTGGTGAAGACCTCATGAAAAAGATATTAGACTGAAAACAAATTATGCAGCTCTAAGCAGGTAAACATTTGGTGCAAAAAATGTGCAAGGCTGCAGTAGAGTCCCCATTAAGAAGCAGCCACAAGAATTTGATAACGAAGTGGCATAAGAGGCCCACCATGTCCAGTTTGAACTATTGGCTGACCAGAATGGATGGGATGATGGGCAAAGAGCAGTTCAGCTTGCTGCTAGTCTAAAGGGCACTGCACGAAAGGTACTGAGCCAGTTGTCTGTGGAGGACAGAAGCTGTTGTTGTTTACTGGTTGAAGTATTAGAGAGAAGATATGGCACCATGTGCCTGAGTGAAGTGTACAGGGTACGATTTCAGACCCACATAAGGGCCAGAGGAGAATCACTACAACAGCCTGTCCAGGAACTTTTGGTTCTTCTGAAAGAGCAGATTATTTATGCTTTGGGCAGGGCAGAGCTTAAAGTTCAGGTGAAACAAGCACAGGTGAATACTATGCAAGAGGTATTGGCTAGAGCTCTGAAATTTGAGTCATGTGGGAAGATTTCAGGTGGACTTCAGTTCCAGATTCAAAGCAAAGAAGGGGAAAGTACATGAAGCAGGAAGATTTAATGGAAGTTGTTGGCACAGCAAGAAGGTTGAACATAAAAGAGAAAGCTGTTTGAAGAAGAAAGAACAAGAGATGGTTGCAATAGATTGTTGGCACTGTGAGAGGCCAGGACACAAGATGCCAGGACACAAGATGCCAGGACACAAGATGCCAGGACACAAGATGCCAGGACACAAGATGCCAGGACACAAGATGCCAGGACACAAGATGCCAGATTGTTACAGCCTGAAGAGAGAGCAAAGGCAGGATGGGAGGAAAAAGTCCACACTTAGAAGAGAGTGTAAGAACATGTGGTGAAAAGGGACATCTCAGTTTTGACTGACCTACATGAAAGAAAGATAGTAAGAAGGTAATGGAAGACAAAGGAGAGTCAGAAAACTAGAAGAGGTTGGTGTTAAGGAGCAACTGCCGGCTGAATATTCCAAAGAAGCCCCAACCCCAAAAAGATGTAAAAGGACTGGAATTCACAGCAAACAAGTGGAGGATAAAATTGATGGCCAGAAGTGTTACCTTGTCATTGATTGGGTTGTGGGGCAGACTTTTGTGAGACTCAAGATGTTACAGCATCGAGATCTACCAGAGTCATCACAGCAGTTGTGTGGTGTTACTGGGCACTGCACTGAACTGAGAGGACTGGTTGATGCATTATTTACATTATTTACATTTGACGGATATTTGTCCTCATTTTGTTTGTTGTTAAAAAAAGTTTCGGCTGATATACTCTCCAGCCTTCATCAGGTGTCTTGGAGAAATTTCAAACCTGGGTTCTCATTCCTAAAGTATTTTTCAATGTTATTTATTATTATCATTATTATTATTATTATTATTATTATTATTATTATTCAAGATCACTGCCTGGAATCGAACTTGGAATCTTGGGGTTAGTAGCCTACGCTCTTAACCACTACACCATATGCCCGTGGTTGATGTCTTGATTGAGGTTGCAGAACTAAAGGTCATGCTTCCAGGCCATGTGCCGGAGATGGAGTATCCTTGTCTCTTAGGTCTGGACTACATGACCTCTATGGGGTGTCAACTGGACTTCTCCATGAAACTTTCGGTAAAAGAAAGATTAGTCCCTGTCAAGGTGATAAAGCGGACTATTGCTGGCGGTGAAACAAAAGCATTACAGATGACAGGGATCTCACCGGAATCGAAACTACTGCTGCACAATAGTGTGAAGCACCATATTGACACCCAACTGAGCAACAGAGGATGGTGCCAGTGCAGCATAAAGAAATAGAATGTTCTGAAAGAGAAGTCAATACGGAAAGAGATCTGTAAGATAAAAGAAATGTTGAGTCGGAATTGCAAAATGTTCGTCAAAACTTTATAGGAGAGACCAAATCTTTTCATGAAGTCAAAGCAAAGCATGCAGAGCGGTTGCAGGAAAGCGATAGGAAAAACCTTGAAGCAGAAAATAGATCTTTGAATGAAATAAAATGGGAAACTAAAAGAGCAAGTGTCCTCACAGAACAGTGACAACAACTGACTGTCAGGAAGTAAATTTCAGCTGATCTGGAAAAATAAACAAACTAAAGGCAAGTATATTAC
>NC_068981.1:3717128-3721044 GCF_001194135.2 Octopus bimaculoides | reverse complement strand
GCACAGCACATTTCCAAAGGTCTCGGTCAGTAGTCATCGCCTCGGTGAGGCCCAATGTACGAAGGTCTTGCCTCACCACCTTAGCCCAGGTCTTCCTGGGCCTACCTCTTCCACGGGTTCCCTCAACTGTTAGGGTGTGGCACTTTTTCACGCAGCTATCCTCCTCCATTCTCACCACATGTCCATACCAGCGCAATCGTCTCTCTTGCACGCCACAACTGATGCTTCTAATGTTCAGCTTTTCTCTCAAGATACTTACACTCTGACGGGTATTCACATTGACATTACACATCCAACAGAGCATACTGGCTTCATGGAAAAGATAATTATTTGTGGTCACATGACTGTTTAAAGCATAGGCCGTATGATTTTGGCACATTTTTTACTGTGTGGGCGAACTATAAATACTACTGTTGATTACATGGTGAGTTTAGTTATGCAGCTTTAAGTAGGCAAAGAATTGGTAAGTATGATTGACTATGATTGACTTTAACTCAAAATATCTCAACTTTCTGAAAAGCAAACTATATTTGTGTTCAAATGAAAGATCTCCACCTTGTTAACCCCATAAAAATATATTAAAGAGAAAAAAAGTTATGCATCTTTCAATAATTGCCAGTTGTAAATATGTGTTGCAATTACAAAAATACTCAAATGACAATTTGTCAATATAAGGCAAACAGAAAATCCAGTCTATAATTGTTTTGTTTTTTAGTCGACCTTCTCTCCCAATTCATTTAATTCTTCATTGCTCATAATTAGTGCTTTATATTTTTTTTATTATTGGTCTCTTAAAAATTTTGTTCCTGATAAATATTAATTAAAATTAATTCTAAATAGACAGATTTCATAATACTCAATGTAAAGAAAATACTATTCAATTTAGAATATTTCTAGCAAAAATGAATAGGCATCAATTATTGATCAATAAAAAAATAAAATAATATGAAAAATTAAACTGAATTTATTATTAGAATAAAAATTATTAATTTTTTTGCATTGCCTGTAAAAAAAAGTGAACTAGAATGAAAAATGTAAGCAAGAGATATCAATATTCTCAAGTATTTAATAAACCTGGAAAAATACAGGACAAGAAGTAAGCCTAAAATAAAATTTGAATGGCTTAACAATTAAATAAACTATTCAAATAAGCCAAGCCATTCAAAACTGGTCAACCATCTTTCACCCAAATTATTTCACTATTTCTAAGCTTGATTAAAAATGAAATTTAAAATTTAAATAAATGAAAACGAAGTGATGACTGCCATAATGTTTTCTAACATTAGTAGTTAAAATTTTTTACAAATGCAAAGAAAGTAGGTAAATAAATTAAATGTTTGATTATAGTAAAATTTAAACCTATTCAAATCCGGGGATGAGTCAAAAGGTAATGCCATTTTGTTTAGGACAGGTATAATTACCAACACAGAAACATGTATCATACATCAAAATGAAGCTGGAACCCTGTGGATCACATCCCTACTTCTCAACATAATCACCGTTTCTCTCAATAGCAATGTTCCACCTTTGAGTGAGAGCATGTATCTCTGCCCCATAAAATTCTGTTGACTGTTCTTTGAGCCACTTCTTCACTACAGTTTTCACTTCCTCATCACTTGAATAATTTAGTGCCTTCAAACTATCATCTCTTTGGCCCCATGAAAGAGGGTTTTTGACTCACCCTCCTAATTAAATGTTTTCTTTGTTTTATTTTTAGCAAAATTATTTTACCTTACTTTTAAAATTTTGATTTTTAGTTAGTAACTGTTTGTCAGTTCATTTTCCAGTTCGGTAAATCTAGGTTTCCCTGAAATAAATTCTGATGTCATAGAGTTAATTATAACGAAAGAAAATAAAGATCATCTTTATAGCATTGTATTAATAATGAATAAACAGAAATGAATCTCCATTTCAAAAATCTTAAAACAATTTTTATTTGAGATGTGAGAAGTTATGATAAAGCATCAGATTATTTTTATCAAATTTTATATTTATCTGCAGTATTTTAAGCTCTTTCGTTTTAGACTTACTTCTTGCGTGAAAGATGGTTGATCAGTTTCGAATGGTTTGGCTTATTTGAATAGTTTATTTAATTGTTAAGCCATTCAAATTTTATTTTAGACTTACTTCTTGTCCTGTATTTTTCCAGGTTTATTTGAGAATATTCATTTCTCTTACTCGCATTTTTCATTCTGGTATATACATTTAACTAACATTCTGGTATGCTAAAACAATTAGAATGCATGTGATCTCATTACTGTTCTATAATCAAGCCATGCATACACACACATGCACACATACATATATATATATATGTACACACATACATATATTTGTATACATATGCACACATGTACATTCAGTGTCATATATAAATGTATATACGAAAGGGGGCTGAAAAGTTCCTGGGTTTAAGGGTTTCATGAAAGGCCTGGTTGGAGGCCCAAACTTCTGAGTTCTTTTACAGGACTTAGAAAAACTGAAGGACCACTGCACTGTATTTTCTTTTACCCAAAGCCAGGAACTTTTCACCACACTCTCATATGTATGTCGGTATGTGTATAAGCATGCACATTTCAAAATGTAACCACATGTGAATCGTTGGCGATTTTCTTCCTCCGTCTTCCTTTCTATTGGACTTTCCTCTGTTTCTGAAGAAGAGCTTTGCTTGAAACGTAAAACCACCTTTCTTTCCTTCCTTGAGCATCTGCTAATACTTTACATGTATCATGTCCTCGTGTTGTTTTTTGGGGATTTACTGTATAAGCATGCACATATATTCTTTTCTACTTTAGGCACGAGACCCGAAATTTTTGGGGAGCGAGCAAGTCGATTAGATCGACACCAGTACACAACTGTTACTTATTTTATCGACCCCGAAAGGATGGAAGGCAAAGTCAACCTCAGTGGAGTTTGAACTCAGAACGTAAAGACAGATGAAATACTGCAAAGTATTTTGCCCGGCATGCTAACGTTTCTTATTTCTTTATTGCCCACAAGAGGCTAAACATAGAGGGGACAAACAAGGACAGACAAATGGATTAAGTCGATTACATTGATCACAGTGCATAACTGGTACTTAATTTATCAACCTCGAAAGGATGAAAGGCAAAGTCAACCTCAGCGGAATTAGAACTCAGAGTGTAACAGCAGACAAAATACCACTAAGCATTTCACCCGATGTGCTAACGATTCTGCCAGCTCGCTGCCTTAGCATGCGCATATATTAAAACATTCGATTGTAGTTTTTTTTTTCCACATAATAATTTAAATGAGGATTTTAAAATCTGGTTGAGAAACATTAAATGTTGTTCAGACGGAAAAGGGTCAGGTGATGTAATGGTGGTGGTGGTGGTGGTGGTGGTGGTGGTGATGGTGGTGGTAGTGGAGATCACATAAACAAAGAGAGAAAGAAAGGATGAAGAAGTAAATGGGAAGTGTGGTGGGGAGGAGAGATATGTTATATTCATAGTTTCTGTGAGATTGTTGGCTAACACACGCACTCGCTCACGCTACAACATACACACACATACTTACAACATGTACAAGCATACAACATGCTACCACACACACACCTTTAATCAAGCATACACATACACATTATGATATACATACTACAACATACACACATACCTAGACACTGCAACAAACAAACATGCACATACACCGTACACAGATGCTACAACATATAATAACATACACATGCATACATATAAACAAAGCTACACACATATACATACACACATGACACGGCACCCACAAATCCATAAATACATGGTATGATTAATAAGTATCCAAACTGTTGCCATGGTAATGAAGCGAAACCATGCAGAGTAAAGCTGCTTGGCACAGATAGACCTTGAACTCTGCTGTATCGCCATGACAACCTACTCTGTCGTGCGATGATCACATGCTA
>NC_068981.1:3715397-3716697 GCF_001194135.2 Octopus bimaculoides | reverse complement strand
GTTAAAACGTAGTGCACATGCACAGCAGAGTTCAAGGTCAATCTGTGTCAAGTGGCTTCATCCTGTGTACTTTAGCTTTGTTACTATGGCAACAGTCCGGATACTTATTGATCAGACTTCATGTATATGTATGTGTGCCATCACCACCATCATCATCATCATTGTTTAACGTCCGTTTTCCATGCTGGACGGTTTGACTGAGGGCTGGCAAGCTAATGGGCTTTACCAGGCTCCAATCTCATCTGGCAAGGTTTCTACAGCTGGATGCCCTTCCTAACACCAATCACTCCAAGAGTGTAGTGGTGCTTTTTGCGTGCCACCAGTACGGGGGCCAGTCAGGCAGCACTGGCGTTGACCATGCATTAGCAAAAAAAAAGTGGGAAAATGATATCTTGAAGTAGATGTGGAGAAAGAGGTGGGGAAACCAGCAAAGCTGGGCACCGTTAATCGAAAAGTTAGCTTCATTAACTGTTAATCTGTTAACCGAAAAGTTAACTTTGATAATCTTTAATTATTTCCTAATGTAACAGAAGTTATTGATAAACCGTTAACATTAATTTTTGTTATAGAAAAAACAAAAAATCATTTTTGTCTCTCAAATCACCTAAAAACACCATTAAAAAGTGCCAAAAATATAAAATCTGTTAACTTCAATTGAACTGAAGTTAGTGGAAGTTAACTTAAGTTGACATGAGTTAACAGAAGTTAAATGCACAAAAACTATCTTTTCCTAAACATGGTCAGTCCACATCACTCCATAAGGGGCATAGAGCCAGTTTCCCGGTTTCTCTGGCGTATATATTTCCCCCCTCGATGGCATGCTAGTCCCTCACATGATTACTCATTTTTACCAGCTGAGTGGACTGGAGCAACGTGAAATGAAGTGTTTTGCTTAAGAACACAATGCCTTGCCCGGTCCAGGAATTGAAACCACAATCTTGTGGTCATGAATCCAACACCCTGACCACTAGGCCATGTGTCTCGATTTTCCTAAATCCGTACTGCTGAAATTGGTGCATGTCGAACATCTCCATCTTTCTTTTATGCCATCAAATACTGAAATTTTGTCCCTGTAGGTTGTAAGATCAACCCTATCTCTCTCTTGAAGCAACAACGGGGCTTTAAAATTGATTGAAAATATAAATATTTGGTCTGCAAAGTGTATTTCTTGTTTTTCTTCTTAAACCCATCCACAATTCCACTGTTTGTTTTTACCATAAACACTAGAGAGCATTGAATACAGAAACAACCATTGCACTAAACATCACACACACACACACACACACACACACACACACAC
>NC_068981.1:3712665-3715356 GCF_001194135.2 Octopus bimaculoides | reverse complement strand
GCATTGACACAGGTATACACACACACACACAGAGCTTGTTTTTCCCTATCAACTTCAGAGGACATCAAATACACGCAGCCATCACACTAAACATACCTTGCATACACACACACACACACACACACACACACACACATACACACACACACACACACACACAAACACATCGTCTCTCTTCTCTCTGTGAGCATCAGAGAACATCAAATGTACTGAACAATGAGTACACAAATACACACACACACACATGTACTTGTACTCATACACACAAACACACACACACATTGTTTCTCTTCTTACTATGAACATCAGAGAACATCAAATACATTCAACCAATCACACACACACACACACACACACCTATGCACACACTTACACACACACGCGACACACACTTATGCACAGACTCACACACACACACACGAACTCGCTCATATGCACGCACTGCACACATTTTATATATATACATATATATATATATACATATATATATACATATATATATATATACATATATATATATATATATATATATATATATATATATATATATATATATATATATATACACTCTCACATATACATACATCCGCAAATACATATAAAAGTGTTCACACAAATACATACACACATATGAACCACACGTATATACACTGTACACATACGCACACACATGCTCTTAAAACACGTACGCACACTTTTACGCACAAATACATTCCAAACACACTCTTATTCACATACATAGGCTCACACATTCACACACACACACAGAGCATACATCCATATGCACTCACAAATACACATATACATACACATATACATACACAACTTCACACACTCTCTCACACACAGATACACATACGAACACACATGCTTATAAACACATACATATACACTTTTACACACAGACATGTACACACACATATACACATACACTCACAGACACACACATATATATATATATATACAGACGCATACGGACACAAAGGCTCACAGATACACACACACATACACACACACATACATATACACTTACACACACATACATACAACACAACACAACACACACACCCAGACTCCCTTCTGAAGCATCAGCTTCACAGAACGTCAAACACAGCCAACCACCCAACTGTACAACATGACACCAGCCACCCAACTGAACAACATGACACCAGCCACCCAACTGAACAACATGACACAAGGTAAAGATAGATTCTGTACCTGTACGCAGTCTCTCAGCCTGCTAGAAATAGCAACCAGATATTCCTCAAATCACACATTGCTGTCTTATCAAAGGAACAGGGCACATTAAACAATATATTCCTTGATACACACAAAACAGTTTCTACATTCTTTTGCTTGTTCTGTCATTGGACTGTGGCCATGCAGGGGCAGCGCCTGGAAGGAGTCAGTTGATGAAGCTGACCCCATTACTTGTTGTTCTCACTAAGTCTGGTGCTAAACCACTGAGTTTTGGGGATTCATGCGAATCAACACCGTTTGTTAAGCAACAGGCGACACACACACATGGATATATATATGTATGCATATGTGTATGTGTTTGTGTGTGTGTTGTGTGCATCATCATCATCATCACCATCATTTAACGTCCATTGTCCATGCTGGCATGGGTTGGACGGTTTGACTGGGCAGGCAAGGCTGGAAGGCTGCACCAGACTCCAGTCTCATTTGGCATGGTTTTCTACGGCTGGATGCCCTTCCAAATGCCAACCACCTTGAGAATGCAATGGGTACTTTTATGTGCCACTGGCACAGGTACCATATGTGTGTGTATGTACATCCATGTATTCGTGTGTGTGTGCGTATGTATATATATACGTGTGTGTGTGCATATGTATATATATATGTGTGTGTGTATGTGTACTTATGTGTGAGTTTATGTAAAGTGCAAGAATTGGCCGACTCGATCATGGTTGGGTTTATATTCTGTAGAGGTAAGGACTGAGCAACCGGCAACAATGTGGCCAATACTCTCCAGTTTGTCATTGCAGAGTCTACACGTTGTGTCTACCTCATTGTGTGTGACATTAGCTTGATAGTTCCAGGTGAGGAGGCTCTGATCTTGTACCACCACGATAAATCCTTCCGTTTCGGCTTCCAAGCCAGCACTCACCAACGACTGATGACTTCTTCTCATTATCTACATCAGCTTCTTCAGCTCGTTTGGGTTATTGCTCGTGCAATGGTTTTTCTTTCCACAGTCTCGATATTACCTTCCAGCTTTCCTGTTTGGTTTTTGTTTCACACATTTTTGCTGCCTTAGTGGGTGGTGTGCCCTCCTTATCATTGTCATTATTATTATTATTATTATTATTATTATTATTATTATTATTATTATTATTGTTCAGTAGTTTTATTTTTATAACGTGCTTTCACTTCACTACCGAGCGCAGCTCTGTGTGCCTTGGGTATGTGCTGTGGTTTGCTGTGATGCTCTTATGGTTACTGTATTGAAAGGGTTTTGCGTAGGATGTGTGCAGTGCCCAGTAGTGCAATTTTCTGTATGTTATATATATTTGTAAGTCCTGGTGTTTTTGTTATGTATTTGTCTGAATATTTTTTTTATTATACCTAAGGCACCTACTATGATAGGAATTGTTTCTGTTTTTAGATTCCACATTCGAGTTACCTCTATTTCCAAGTCTTTGTATTTTGAAAGTTTTTCCATTTCTT
>NC_068981.1:3710960-3712510 GCF_001194135.2 Octopus bimaculoides | reverse complement strand
TGTATTTTGAAAGTTTTTCCATTTCTTTCAGAGAAACCTTGTCATCTGCTGGTATTGATACATCAATTAGAAAGCATTTTTTTCTTCATGATCTTTGACAACTATATCTGGTCTATTTTCCTTAATTTCTCTATCTGTGTGTATTAGCATATCCCAGAGTATGGTTGCTTTCTCGTTTTTTATTTTTATTTATTATTATTATTATTATTTTTATTTATTATTATTATTATTATTATTATTATTATTTCATATACACTCAACAGATTAGACTGTGGGAAAAGAAAAGAATCCTAACATCAGGCTACGAGTAGCCTTAGATGCCAAGAACCCTCTTAAGTATCCTAGTTGTCCCTAATAACACTGTTAATTATTATTATTATTTTTTCTTTATCACAGGTTTTGTTTGAACCCCTGGAGTCTTGCATGCACAGCGGGCTTACTACCTGCAGCCTACGGTACTATGCTATCCATTCTTTTCAGCCTCTATTACTTTCCTGATTATTCTGGCCATGCCAAGGAGGCAAACCTTTTGTAACAGTTCTCCTGGGCAGACCTATTCCAATTTCCTTGATATTCCCCTTGATGCCTTCTGATACTGTCCCCAAGGACCCAACAATAATTGGCACTATCTTCAGCTTCTTCATTTTCCATAGCCAGGCTATTTCGTACTTAAAAGGTTGTATTTATCTATGTGGGTTATTATTATTCAAAGTGACACTGGCGTACAAATATATGACTACCTGTCTGATAAGGGTACACCAGGCACATGCATCACAACCATATGTGCGCGATATGGTGATCTCATATCAAGATAAACAGCACATGACCTTGCAGGTGGGGCCCAGTTAGAATTTTCTTCAGGTCGAGTAGCCCATCCCACTCAAAAGGTCCCTGAATAAGGGTTATTTAAGGATGTTGAACGAAACACCCATGTTTTGAAAGGTGAATTATCCAAACCCCAAAGAATTCCTCTCAACACATGGCTATGATGCTCCCCCACTATACTTCTGCTCATGATCAGAGATGCACATATCGTCAGCCACCAAGGGACATGCTCAACTGGTTGAAGTCAAACAACTGACAAGCAAATCTTTGGTATTGAGCGGAATATATAATTATTATTATTATTGTTACTATTGTCATTGTCTTTGCACAGCTTCTAATGCTGGAGATGTACTGTGATGTCAGCTGTTCCCTACCAGTGAACTAAGGTAACACCCCTTGTTTTTCCTGCATCTTCTGGAGTATTCGAGCGGTTCCAAGCAGTGCTGTTTTCTGCAAGTGCTCCACCCTTATTGCAGCCCCTATTTGTTCCACATACTTCTCGAGATTTTTGCTCACTGTTTCCAGGGCTCTGACAATTATTGGTACTATTGCTACCTTTTTCATCGACCACAACTGCTTAACTTCCCAAGCTAACCTGTCATATCTATCGACTTTTCTCTCTTCCTTATCACATACCTTGTTGTCAGCTGGGGATGCTATGTCTATGATCCAGCATCGTTTGCTTTCTTTCTCAATTAAGACTATGTCTGGCTTCCTATTCTCTT
>NC_068981.1:3708752-3709850 GCF_001194135.2 Octopus bimaculoides | reverse complement strand
CATACAATTTCCCCCTCCCCCCCTCATGTATTTTCATTAACAAGAAAACAAAATGGAGTTCATCTTTGTACAGTTCTTCTTGCTTTGTCATGGTGTTGGAAAAATTTCCAAAGTTTAAAACTCGCTTAGTTTTATTAATCAAGGCAATTTGTCTGCTGTTCTTCTTTTCAATCCTCCCAGGCCCTTCCCCTATGAGAAACATTGCTCTGGACTACATTGTCAGATGTGTCGGCTGTTATTTCTAGCAAACCTTGCAACTGCATAGAATCATTGAGAACCTTTTTTAGCATCAGAAACCAATTGCTAGAACATGATAATCTGTAAGGGATAGTCCCTCTTTTCTCAGAAAGTCCATATGGCTGTGTGGTTATGAAGTTTGCTTTGCGACCACATGGTTTTCACTTCAGTCCCTTACACTGGGTACATCTTATGGAGTTTCTACCTACACCTGTTCTACAGATCGAGCAGGGCCACCTACCTGAAGGTGGGTGCGAGGTGTTCACCTTCCTACTTACTAGAACTTTGGTCTTTGTGACATTGACTCCAAGACCCTTCAACCTTGCTTCCACACCTGGAATTTCTTCTCTAGTTCAGGTAATGATTCTATGAGGGCCAGGTCATCAGCATAGAGGAGCTCCCAGGGGCAGTTTGTCTTGAATTTCTTTATTAAGTGCCTGGAGGACTTTGATGAATAGGAGGGGGCTGAGGGCTGATCCTTGGTGGACCCCTACTTCTAGCTGGAATTCTTCACTAGACTAATTGCCAACCCTAACCTTACTAATGGCTTCTCTGTATAGGGCCTGTACAGCCCTTATTAACCATTTGCCAATCCCCAGTTTCTGCATCACCCACCAGATAAGGGATCAGGGGACCCTGTCATAGGCTTTCTCCAAGTCCACAAAAGCCAAGTATAGAGGTTTATCTTTGGCTAGGTATTTCTCCTGCAGCTGCTGTACCAGGAATATGGCATCAGTAGTGCATCTACCTGGCACAAAACCAAACTGCATCTCATCTAAGCAGACTCTTTCCCTAATTAGTTGGGCTATGACCCTCTCCGTCACCTTCATCATGTGTATATATATATATATATATATATAT
>NC_068981.1:3702018-3708612 GCF_001194135.2 Octopus bimaculoides | reverse complement strand
TATATATAGGCATAGGAGTGGCTGTGTGGTAAGTAGCTTGCTTACAAACCACATGGTTCCGGGTTCAGTCCCACTGTGTGGCAACTTGGGCAAGTGTCTTCTACTATAGCCTTGGGCTGACCAAAGCCTTGTGAGTGGATTTGGTAGATGGAAACTGAAAGAAGCCCGTCATATATATATATATATATATATATATTTATATAAGGGGCATTATTACAGAAAAATAATGCCACACACTGGACTTCCCAAAATAACCCCATTTAGTACCGAATGCTGATGAGCGAAATCTAGATTCATTCTAGTAATCGCGAAATTGGTCAATACACAGTTAAGTTTATTTAAAAGAAAGTTGGTCGTCTTCTGTTGGTTGTTTTTCCTCGCATTAAGTACTAAATGTGGTTATTTTGAGAAGTCCACTGTGTGGCGTTATTATTTTTCTGTAATAATGCCCTTTATATAAATATAAACGAATAATTATATTCTTGGGAATAGAAATTTCCCTTATGAATTTTTTTACACACTGGCTTCTTGATAAAATTCTTGTAAAAGATTTTTATCCTTTTTTGAATTTATATATATATATATATATATGTATGTGTGTGTATATGTTTGTGTGTCTGTGTTTTTGTCTCCCCCAACATCACTTGGCCACATTCAAATCACTGAAACAAGTAAAAGAGTAATATATATATATATAGAAACCATGCCAGAACAGACAATTTAGCTTGATGTGGCCCCTGGCCTTACCAACTCCAGTCAAATCGTCCAACCCATGCAAGCACGGAAATCAGATGTTAAATGATGATGATGATGATGATGATGATGATGATGATATATATGAAAGCCCATTATATACATATGCATGCAGGTATGTGGAAGCTTGCTCTGTGTGTGTATGCATGTACTTATGTATGCATGCATGCAGGTATGTGGAAGCCTGCTATGTGTGTATGTATGTATATATGCATGCATGTATGTATGCATGTATGTATGTGTATGTCTTTGTATTTGTCTTTCCTTCCAGTGTTTGATAACCAATGTCAGTTTGTTTGTGTCCCCATAAGTACTAGACTTAAAAATGAGCATGACAGTTGATTTGTTCAACTGATCCTATATGGAGGAGTGGAAGAAGATGTCAAGTCTGGAAGTGAGGGAGAAAGAATAATGCCAGGGACTAGAATTGAGGAGAAATGACATCACGTTAACAAGTGGGGCATTTGAATGGTTAGTCTTTCTTCATCAGAGTATTGAGTGGAACAGACATGTGGAAGGGACCTCCAAGGGAGAGCAGTTTTTTGGCCAAAATTGGGGTATTGTACATGTGTAGATACAACCAGTAAGTCCTACTCATCCTCATGAAGCAAAACTGGATACTCTGTTCTGATTTTGTCTCGAGGGAGAGCATCCTTATTTTTTTGCTTTTCTGTCCTCAGCAGTTATGGCCCATGTTTCACTGCTGAGGACTAGGCAGAAAGGTAAACAATAAGGATGCTCTTCCCTTGTGTAATGTCAGTGTGCATACACGACAGAGTTGTAAGTGCCCTGAGAAAAAAGTTGAACATAAGAAGCATCAGATGTGGTGTGCAAGAGAGACAACTGCACTGGTATGGTTATGTGTTGCGTATGGATGAGGACAGCTGTGTGAGGAAGTGCCACACCCTAACTGTGGAAGGAACCCGTGGAAGAGGTAGACCCAAGAAGAGGTGGTGAAGTATGATCTTTGAATGTTGGGCCTCTCAGAGGCAATAACAGGAGACTGAGACCTTTGGAAATATGTTGTGATTGAGAAGACCCGGCAACTAAAGTGAGATCGCAGCCATGGCCGATGCCAGTGTTGCAGGTCCGGCCCATGTAAGAGTACCCTTGATGTGTAGGGTGATAGGATATGCTTGAGAAGACCTGTTGAGTCAAGTAAAACTAAAATTGTAGCTGTGGCCATGCCCCCTCACTAGCTCCCATGCCAGTGGCACGTAAAAAGCACTATTCCGAATGTGATTGATGTTAGGGCCGCCTGATTGGCTCCCTGTGTCAGTGGCATGTAAGAAGCACCCACTATACTCTCGGAGTGGTTGGCGTTAGGAAGGGCATCCAGCTGTAGAAACATTGCCAGATCAGATTGGAGCCTGGTGCAGCTGCTGACTTTCCAGACCTCAGTCAAACCGTTCAACCCATGCTAGCATGGAAAACGGATGTTAAATGACGATGATGATGATGTCTACTCTTTGCAATGATGTTGCTCCAGCATGGCTGCAATCCAGTAACTGAATCAAGTCAAAATTAATGTAAATTACGCTAGATTACTGTTTTAGTCTTAAGAATTAAACATGTTTTTTAGTCTTTTTTTTACAAATCATTTTCGTAGAAGTAGTTGTATGCTGTCAACTTAATGTGACAGTCCCCTGAAGGGAATAATACTACTGTTGTTTAGACCGAGGAAGCTTCACCACTTCCTGTCGGCCCTGACACATTTCCTGTGTCCTTATGTTTACAAGGGGGAGACAAGCACCTCCACGCAGCTAAGCCTGCATCCAGAGACATGTTTCTGAGTCTTTGCTCGTCATCAGTCTGGAGTATCAAAGACTCAGAAGACCAGCAAAGACTCAGAAACATGTCTCTGGATGCAGGCTTAGCTGGGTGGATGTGCTTGTCTCCCCCTTATAAACATAAGGACACAGGAAATGTGCCAAGGCCGACAGGAAGCGGTGCAGCTTCCTAGGTCTAACCAACAGTAGTATTATTCCCTTCAGGGGACTGTCACATTAAGTTGACAGTATACAACTACTTCAATGTATCACTACTGCATAAATCCCTCTGAGAGATTTAGAAATGTATTATTTCTATTTTTGTAGAGTTTTTGCTAGCAAGAAGATTCAGATGTGAACGTGGGCCAAATATTGTTCAAGAATGTAGGATCTTCTCCACCCCTGATGTAGAAGCAGTGTTGGGCTATTGTTGGCTCATCTTACTTTGTTGTTAACACTATGTGGAATATCCACATCATGAATTCCGGTGAATTTTATTGATTGTTTGCTATGCATGAGATGTGAAACTTGAGATCTGTTATCAGTAAAGAAGAAAAAAGAGGAGGGAAATAGAAGAGGAAAAGAAAAGAACATCGATGCTTAAAAAAATGGTATGGAACGAGGAAAACATAGACAAAAGGAAAGTGATGAATTGTTTTGGAGGAAGCTGTTGACTTTTAATGCAACTTTAGTATCGGCTGTAACCAATATGGGCATTTGTAGACACACACACACACACATACAGAGAGAGAGAGAGAGAGAGAAAGCAAGAAAGGGAGAAAGCAGATGGTTGAGAAATGTCAGGAATACTTTAACACTGCTGCTGCCTCTTCCCCACCCCACTTCTACTACTACTACTACTACTACTACTAAAAGGGACACTCGGTGGGTGGTTTCGACAGCAAGGGTCCCAGCTGATACAGTCAACGGAACTGCCTGCTTGTGAGATTAACGTGCAAGTGGCTGAGCACTCCACAGACACATGTACCCTTAACATAGTTCTTGGGGAGATTCAGCGTGACAAAGAGTGTGACAAGGTTGGCCCCTTTGAAATACTAGTACAACTCATTTTTGCCAGCTGAGTGGACTGGGAAAAACGGGAAATAAAGTGTCTTGCTCAAGGACACAACACGTTGCCAGGAATTGAACTCACAACCTTACAATCGTGATGCCCTAACCACTAAGCCATGCACCTTCACTTCACTACTACTACTACTTATAATAATAATAACAATAATAATCCTTTCTACTCTAGGTACAAGGCCTGAAATTTAGGGGAGGGGGATAATCGATTACATCGACCCCAGCATGCAGCTGGTACTTATTTTATCGACCCCGAAAGGATGAAAAGCAAAGTAGACCTCGGTGGAATTTGAACTCGGAACGTAAAGATGGGCAAAATACCGCTAACGGTTTTGCCAGCTCACTGCCTTAACAACAACAACAGCAACAACAACAACAACAACAACAACAACAATAATAATAATAATAATAATAATAGTAATAATAATAATAATAATAATAATAATAATAATAATAATAATAATAGTAATAGTAATAATAATAATAATAATAATAATAATAATAATAATAATAATAACAGTTTCAAGTTTTGGCACAATGCCTGCAATTTTTAAGGAGGAAGGTGCAAGTGAATTACATTGACCCCAGTGTTCAACTGGTACTTATTTTATTGACCCCGAAAGGATGAAAGGAAAAGAATCAACCTCAATGGAATTTGAACTCAGAACGTAAAAACAAACGAAATGCTGTTAAGCATTTTGTCCAGTTGGTTAATGATTCTACCAGAATAATAATAATAATTGCATAAAGTACTGTCTGTCTGAGGTCCTTGTTGTAGCTTGACAAACAGTACAAACCCCCGGTAGACACAATATCTTCAATCAACAACCTCACAATATTGTATACTGTGTGACTGCTACTATAATAATAATAATAATAATAATAATGATATAGTTGATGCTGCATACTCGTTTGACCCATAAATAGTCAAGAAGGAAGACGAAAAGATAGATATAACCCTCTTAAGTACGAAATAGCTCAGCTGTGGAAAATGAAGAAAGCGAAGACAGTGCCAATTATTGTTGGAATAGAATGCCCAGTAGAACTGTTACCTTCAATACTTCCAAATGCAGCCAAGTATCTTTTCCCCACCATCATGAAACTTTTGATCTTCCTCTATTTTAATAGTTAAGACTGCTTATTATCAGTCCTTCTATTACATTATGATTTTATTTCATGTTATTAGCTCCTGGTCTATGCCTCCCTCTCTGTCTATCCCTCTGAACCTCAACCATCACCTGTGTCTGTTCTTGTAACAGGGATTCCAGAATGATCCACAGGTGTGACTATCATCTAAAGGGTTAGGGTTAGGGTTAGGGTTATCATCTGAGGTGGCCAGTTGAGTCAAAATGAGAATGACTATTAGTGATGAATCCCATCTTCTTCGTGGATGTCAACCTCTCGGCCTAATGACTGAAGTCATGAAGCTCTTTCAAATATATCCAGGCCTCAACGACTTCTTAGGAAGAAACCAGACACCAGCTCCGGACGTAAAAGCTGGAGAACGACCCTCCCCCAATTAACATGGGAATATCCCTGCTGTAAATTTCCCTGTTGGTTCAGAATCAGTATGGATCTAGTGGAAGATACCCAACCACATGAGAATGCAAATGGGATGGTCAAGAGTTCTTTTGGCTGGATGGGGCTACAAGACCAGCCCAACCACCTATGAAAGCAGAGGGTTGCCTCATCTCTGCCTTATTACCCAAAATCTGCAGCTGAAAAGATCTTGCAAAGTTCAATAAAAATACAAAAAAATTATGTAAAGGAAAGGAAAACTGTTGCGTAATCGTTGTATTTCAGTGAATTGAAAGAAAGAACGAAAGAAGTCATCATCATCATCATCATCATCATTTAACGTCTGCTTTCCATGCTGGCATGGGTTGGATGGTTTGACTGAGGACTGGCAAACTGGGAGGTTGCACCAGGCTCCAATCTGATCTGGCAAGGTTTCTACAGCTGAATGTCCTTCCTAATGCCAACCATTACGAAATTGTAGTGGGTGTTTTTTATGTGCCACCAGCACGAAAGCCAATCAGGCAGCACTGGCATTGGCCACGCTCGAATGATGCTTTTTATGTGCCACCAGCATGGGAGTCAGTCAGGCGGCACTGACATCAGCCATGACAACAATTTTACTTGACTCAACAGGTCTTCTCAAGCACAGCAGATTGCCCAACGATTGAAGGGTACTTTTAAACCTTTATCTCTTATTCTTTAACTTGCTTCAGTCATTAGACTGCGACCATACTGGGGCTGAACTGCTAAGTTATGGGGATGTAAACACACCACCATCGGTTGTCAAGCAGTGGTGGTGGACAAACACAGACGCAAAGACACACACACACACACACACACATATACACACACACACGTATACACACACACACACACACACACACACACACACACACACACATGATAAGCTTCTTTCAGTGTCTGTCTACTAAATCCACTCACAACGCTTTGGTTGACTTGATGCTATAGTAGAAGACACTTGCCCAAGGTGCCATGCAGTGGGACTGAACCTGGAGCCAGGTGGTTGGGAAGCAAACTTCTTATCACACAGCAGCCACACCTGTTCCTTTGGCACTGCTTCCTATTTGTCTTGCCTGGTCATAGACTTAAGTCCTATGATGTCTATTCTATGTAGTACATATGTGATTAATGCACACAAAATATATTCTCTTGAAATGATATACAAGACAAGCAAAGCAAAGTGAAACAAACATTTGACTGCAAACAAGACAAACGGACAAGGATCCAAGTAAACAGAAATGACATTCGCTATTTATATAGAGGCAGGCATGGTGAGAGGGACAAACACAGACACACAAACACACACACATATATGCTTTTGGTGTGGATGGTATTTTTATATAAGCTTAAAGCTTATGGCGAGGGCTTATATGCCCCTTTATTAGACTATTTTCATTAGTTATTGAATGGTGATCGCCATAAGCTTTAAGCTTATATAAAAATACCATAT
>NC_068981.1:3697820-3701027 GCF_001194135.2 Octopus bimaculoides | reverse complement strand
ATATATATATATATATAAAATTAATCAAAGGACATGCGAAGTATGTCTACCTGCTGGAAATAACAGTCAAAACTCTTATTTAAGTTACCAAAATAAGAGTTTTTATTGATATTTCCAGCAGGTAGATATACTTACTATGTCCTTTGATTAATTTTAACTCTTCAGCTATTTAATGCTTTTTGGGGGCCTGCAATCACCTATATTACTAATTCTGTTATTATCATTTTTAAATTGTTACACTAGATAATAATAGAGTCAATGATATCTTTGCAAATTATTTTCTCGTGAATTATTTGCTCCATGTGTGTGTGTGTGTGTGTGTGTGTCTGTGTTTGCGCCTGTGCTTTCCCCCACCCATCACCCGAAAAACTGTTTAGTTGTTTACATCCCTGTAACTTAGCAGTTTAACAAAAGTGACCAATAAAATAAGTACTAAACTCAAAAATATGCACTAGGGTGGGGGGGCAATGTTTTCAACTAAGACCCATCAAGGTGGTGCTGCAGCATGGCCACAGTCCAGTGACTGAAACAAGTCAAAAATAGATCGATTCCTCATTTAGATATTTCTTAGAACCATAGGTGAGAGCTGGGTGCCTGGCAGGGACCAAGGACTAGTGGTGAGCTGTCCTGTAAAGAATAGCAAAATCTCCTACCAAAAGTACCGTCTCTCATGCTCCACACCTAATTACAATGGCAATTAAAAGCAAATTATAGATTTCTCCTTGGAGTTCTTGGAGTTCAGCTCCTCTATTCCACAACTGTAGCCTATACTTTCGTTAAAAGAGCCATCTAGTCATTTTAAGAAGTTTGATTTCAGCCCTGCAAGTTAAAAACTGAGGTGGTTTTAAATCTGTTAAGTTTGTTCAACATCCAAGAATGATATGGACGGAAACTGTATTCTGTGTTCTCATTGAGGAGGAAGGAGGAAGGAAAATCTTTCACAAAAATTTGAAGCAGGGAGTCAAATATTTGTTGATTTGAGAATAACAGGTTGAAATATCTTTAACTATGGAAGGAAATTGGAGACACAATTGAAATTGTTTTGAATGAAACTGTATTATGAAGATTATAGATAAATTTATTGTTCAATTAAGATTTTTAGAGAGAGAATTGATGAATAAACACCAAAAAATATAAAGAGCTCAATTAATGAAAGGTCGTTAAACTTCAACATGTTATTACATTGCTGTAATTCTAGGTGGAACTGTCTAGTATGTGTATACATAATTGGCTCAAACTGCAAGCAACAACACCAGTTGTGCATCCCCTGCGTTACTTTCAGCTGTGAGTGCAGCAACAGTGAAGGTGGTCAGATATAATTCATTGGCCCTTCCTGGCTCAGATGATAACTTAATGACTTTGCCATCTGTGACATTCAAAGTAAATTTATTACCCATTAAACATGATAAGAAACAGTTTGATGGCAGTTGCATGATTTGTATTTTCATGTTTATTTTTGACCTTCATTATCAACATCACACAATATTTTAGCATATTTTAACTTCACGAATTTGACTTTCAACATCTTGGTAAGATCTCAATATCATCATCATCATTATTGTTGTTATTATTATTATTATTATTATTATTATTATTATTATTAAGGTGGCATGCTGGCAGAATCATTAGCATGCTGGGCAAAATGCTTAGTGACATTTTATCTGGCTTCATGGTCTGAGTTCAAATTCCAGCAGCTCATGTTCTCTTTGTGCTCCTGTGTTCCCATTTTGTTTGCAGGAGATGGCACCACTGTTTGTGCAGCTACACCAGGCATGGCAGACCTGTGCTTGCATCTTCCAGATGTCAGGGTTGACCTGGAAGCACCTTAGTGAGGCTTTAAGTGTGTCCTTAAAGCGTTTTGTTCTGTCCACCTTGCATGCGCTTGCCTTCTGCCAGTTCCTTGTAAAACAGTCTTTTGGAGAGTCACATGTCAGGCACTCGAACAAGGTAGCCTCCTCCTCTAACTTGCACTCTCCTCAGCAACATGTAACTGCTTGGCAAACCAGCTTGAGAGAGGACATCCATGCCTGGGACCTGGTCTTACCAGGGGAATTTCAACAGCTTTCTCAGACAGTTCATGTTTGTTTTTAGATTCAGTTAAAATATAAGCAGTTTTACATTAATTGGCCAATACACATAAACACACGCGCACACACACGCACACACACACACACACACACACCGAGTGGGTAACAATACAATAGAAAGCATAGAATGCATACAGACAGATAAGTGCTCAGATTAGATCTAATTTCTAAAATCCAACATCCTTATCATAGAAGACATAATCTGGTTAAACAAAGACAGCCATAGGAAATATATTGGTTGAGGTGATGAAAATAAAAATAAAAGATGGTTAAGAAGCTGTTTAAGGTATCAAAGCATTTATAAGTTGTGCAAATACGCATCTGAATATAATTAAGCAAAAAGCAGGAAGATAGTCTATAGTAGCCCTTCATAAATGAGTAGATATCTGAGAAAAGTGAATTTATTATAGTAGTAACTATGGAAGATTGGTGGGATTATTATTTGTATGGACTTAAAGATTGGTCGCTATTTAGTATATAATTTAGTTAGTGTAAGTTTACTATTAATACTGATACAGATGTACATAAATTTATGTGTTTCTTTGTTGTAGTTTAATTTTAAAGTTAGTTCTTAATCCTGCCTTTATTTAAATGGAATGAATGTGGTTATTAAGCTTTCACTTGTATATTATACTATGGAAGACTGTAGGGAATAAAATGTATGACTTAGTTGCTGTTTAGTTACATATTTAAGAGTTGGTTATAGATTGACTTATTGAATTTATTTACTGATACTGTTGTACACAGGGTTAATGTGTTTGAAAGTTGTGGTTTCTTTGGTTTGTTTGTTCCCAAACAACACTTATTTTATTGCTGTTGACACCACCAGATTCAATGGTACTGCCCAGGTGACAAAACCATAATGATATCTGTGGGGCAGCTGATGATGGAGGTATGTTGGATTGTTGGTATGGTTGTTTTTGTATATGTGGAATAGTATTATAACACATCCTTTTGATATATATATATATATATAAATAATAGGAATTCTGACATACTACGACGAAGTCTCCAAGATGCAGTTAAGATAGAGATTTTTATTTATTTACGGCCTCAAACATCTCATACCTTCGCGCTTTAGTTTGCCCTCTATTATTTATCTTGTTTCTCTCCATGAAAT
>NC_068981.1:3692303-3693985 GCF_001194135.2 Octopus bimaculoides | reverse complement strand
GCTTGTGCGGGTGGCACATAAAAGACACCATTTCGAGCGTGGCCGTTTTCGTGCGGGTGACACGTAAAAGCACCCACTACACTCTCTGAGTGGTTGGCGTTAGGAAGGGCATCCAGCTGTAGAAACTCTGCCAAATTAGACTGGAGCCTGGTGTTGCCATCCGGTTTCACCAGTCCTCAGTCAAATCGTCCAACCCATGCTAGCATGGAAAGCGGACGTTAAACGATGATGATGATGATGATGAATAGGAATTATTTATCTGCACAGCTCGAAGTAAGGTGAATAAAATCAAAATAAGCAACAGGATATCAAGAAGTGATGCAGTACGATCGTTTCAAGCAGCTCCATTTAATTGAACAATACTATCATTACATCAATTTAAATGCAGGGCTATCTATCCTCAGCTGCACAAATAAATAGAATTTTAACAAGTCGGACACATTAATATAATTTTTTCTCAAATACTTTAACAGAGCAAGAAGATGGAAGAAATTAATGTTGTTGCTATTGTAGCTAAGAATAGACTACATTTCCAAGAAAGGCATGAAGCCGACTGGGGTCATAGATTGTAAAGGATTGCGGTTCATTTCTAATTTATTTGTCTTTTTAACAACTACTAAATCTAAGACTCGAGGACTGTGTCTGTTTGGAACGAAGGGCAAGAGTGAGTTGACAGCTCATGGCTAGGTGTGGTCATAAATATTGTCAAGATATTAGGAGTAGTAAATTGGGTATAGAGTTATTGTCTATAAAAGGAGGCTGAGTAGGGGAAGACCCTAAATCATGATGTTAACTACCAGTTAAAGGGGCAAGATGCTAATAAAACCTATGATGTTAATATAGAGGAAATTTTATCATGGGGTACTATGGGTGATTGTTTATAAACAATATTGTTATGTTGTATAAAAATAAAATTTAAGATTATCAAAAATGATATCATAACCAAAATAGGTAAAATGTGTGTATATATCAATTATAAATGTTAAAAAGGAAAGATTAAATAGAATCAGTTTAATATTCATTCATGTACTCAATTATTTACTTATTAGGTGGTTTCTATAAAGACTGCTCAGGGCAATTACTTATAGAATACTGGAAAGATAAACATGCTATCTCTATATTAATTATAAGCCAAGAATCAGAAAAAATAAAGATTTGTACTGATACACACACATATTTATCTGTGCACACATACACAAATATATATTTATATGGATAACCATCTCGCATAGACTTAAGTAACTAAAAAGTATCTATTTATGAACAAGAAAGATAAATTATAAGGGATAAGAGGTTAAGGGTCATAGCCCAACTAATTAGGGAGCAAATCAATTTAGATGAAATGCAGTTTGGGTTCGTGCCAGGTAAAAGCACCATTGATGCCATATTTCTAGTGAGACAGCTGCAGGAGAAATATCTAGCCAAGGATAAACCTCTGTACCTGGCCTTCGTTGACATGGAGAAAGCCTTTGACAGGGTTCCCCGATCCCTTATCTGGTGGTCAATGAGGAAACTTGGGATAGAAGAATGGTTAGTGAGAGCTGTGCGAGCCATGTACAGAGATGCTGTCAGTAAGGTGAAGGTTGGAAATGAGTACAGTAATGAATTCTGGGTAGAGGTAGGGGTCCACCAAGGTTCCGTCCTCAGCCCCCTCCTATTTATCATAGTCCTTCAGGTGATCA
>NC_068981.1:3689490-3691029 GCF_001194135.2 Octopus bimaculoides | reverse complement strand
AGATGTACCATCCTGAGCATGACCATTGCCAGTACCGCCTGACTGGCCTTGTAGGGTTTTCGAGCGAGATCGTTGCCAGTGCCCCTGGACTGGCTCTTGTGCGGGTGGCACATAAAAGACACCATTTCGAGCGTGGCCGTTTTCGTGCGGGTGACACGTAAAAGCACCCACTACACTCTCTGAGTGGTTGGCGTTAGGAAGGGCATCCAGCTGTAGAAACTCTGCCAAATTAGATTGGAGCCTGGTGTAGCCATCCGGTTGCACCAGTCCTCAGTCAAATCGTCCAACCCATGCTAGCATGGAAGGCGGACGTTAAACGATGATGATGATGATGATGATACAAATATTTATATGTTTATATGGATATAGTATAACAATCTCGCATAGACCTAAGTAGCTGAAAAATCTTTATTTAAGAACAGTTACAACTTATAAGGGATAAGAGGTTAATAGGTAAGGATATCAAAGTAAGAAGACAAAATAATAAGAATTTATAGAAAATAATAAGAAATACATATAACCTACATTTAAAGAGACAGGGTATTAAACTGGAGGTTGGGAAGAGATAAAGTTAACCCGAAAAGAGGAGGAAGTGGGTATGGATGTGGTGAGAGCAGTTAGAGGTATTCAGGCCGAAGAGATTTGCAATGTTACAGGTCCTCTTACATATATGATTTTATAGTTTCTAGGAAGTATACAATTAGGAGACTTACATAAAAGCCATTACAAATATACATAATATGATCAGTAGGGTAGAACATCATAGAAAGGAAAAAAATAGCTTAATCACCAAAAATATGATGAAGTCAGACTAACCAGTTTTCATGGGATAGTAATTACATATAGCACACCACACACCATAACATATAGCTTATAACATTTGCAATGCAATTTAATTCACCATATAACATGATATCCCATGATTTTATTATATATAATACTAGAAGGTAAGTTTACAACAGATATGACACCAAAAATTAATTTACGCCATCAAATTTCAAGTATAGCAACTATAATCGTTAATCTCAAAAATACTTAAATGTATGGGTGACGCTATGTACGCATGGTACCCTTAGGTCTAATCTATTATTAATCAGGTTGTTCGTGTCCCTATGCTTAAAAATCTCATAAGATTCCATAGAGCACAGCTCACACCTGTATCAACTATCTCTGTAAAGCTGCACTCATCATCATCATCATCATCATCATCATTTAACGTCCGCTTTCCATGCTAGCATGGGTTGGACGATTTGACTGAGGACTGGTGAAACCGGATGGCAACACCAGACTCCAATATAATTTGGCAGAGTTTCTACAGCTGGATGCCCTTCCTAATGCCAACCACTCAGAGAGTGAAGTGGGTGCTTTTACGTGTCACCCACACGAAGGCCAGTCAGTCGGTACTGGCAACGGCCACGCTCAAAATGGTGTCTTTTATGTGCCACCCACACAAGAGCCAGTCCAGGGGCACTGGCAACGATCTCGCTTGAAAATCCTACAAAGGCCAGTCAGGCGGTACTGGCAATGGTCACGCTCAGG
>NC_068981.1:3684515-3687015 GCF_001194135.2 Octopus bimaculoides | reverse complement strand
GGCTGTAGTTTGTGTCCTTGAGCAAAGTTCTTCAAATTATCTCACATGACTGCTACAATATGTATGCTACACATTATACAATACAATTGTATTGAGTCATCCCATAAATAATGCATTTTTTTTTTTACTTTTGTTTTTCAAAATTAAGATAAACAAAAATATAGGCGCAGGAGTGGCTGTGTGGTAAGTAGCTTGCTTACCAACCACATGGTTTCGGGTTCAGTCCCACTGCGTGGCATCTTGGGCAAGTGTCTTCTACTATAGCCTTGGACCGACCAAAGCCTTGTGAGTGGATTTGGTAGACGGAAACTAAAAGAAGCCCGTTGTATATAAGTATATATATATATATGTGTGTGTGTGTGTCTGTGTTCATGCCCCTAGCATTGCTTGACAACCGATGCTGGTGTGTTTATGTCCCTGTAACTTAGCAGTTCGGCAAAGGAGACCAATAGAATAAGTACTAGGCTTACAAAGAATAAGTCCTGGGGTCGATTTGCTCGACTAAAGGCGGTGCTCCAGCATGGCCACAGTCAAATGACTGAAACAAGTAAAAGAGTAAAAGAGTAAAGTTCTTTTTTAATCTAAAATATATTCTCCTTCATTTTCTACAATGTTCTTCCATCTATCTGGCAGACATGCAAGACCCCTCTTTCAAAATTCACTTGTCCATGATGAAAAATACTCCTCCAGTACTGTTCTGACCTCATCTACAAAATTCATATTTTTTCCATCCAAATGATTTTGAAGCTTGTGGAATAAATGATAATCAGATGAGGCAATGTCTGACAAATATGGTGGGTGGGGCATTGTTTCCTATTCAAACTGCTCCAGCCTTTAGAATGTTGTCCTTGCTGTATGTGGCCGAACATTATCCTGATGGAAGAACACTTTTTGTCTTGAAACCAAAGATGGTAATTTTTCTTCTATCGCTGACTTAAGCCACTCAAGCTGCTTGCAGTAGATCTCCTTTGTTATCATTTGGTTTGGGTTTAAAAATTCAAAGTGGACTAAACCTTTCACATCCCACCAAACAGATAACAACACCTTATGTGGGTGAAGACCTTCTTTAGCCTGGGGTGCCAATGTTTCTCTTTCCCTACCCACTGTCTACAGCACTTGACATTTTTATAGAGAACCCATTTCTCGTCACCAGTTACTGTTCGCTCCAAAAAGGTTCATTGATGAGACATGACAGCGAAGAAGAGCACACATTCACTCACTGCATGCGATTAGACTTGGAAAGTTTGTGAGGAACCCATTGACACAATTTGTTGATTTTTCCGATGGCATGTAGGTGTCGACAAATGGTTGAATGGCCAAATCCAAGCTTCTCTACTAGTTCAACAGTTACAATGGAATTTTGTTCCACCAGGGTTTGCAGGACATCCTTGTTGAGCTCCACAGATCTTTCGGGATGAGGCTCATATTCTAGGCCGTAGTTTGCAACTCGGAATTTCTGGAGCCACCATTAACACTGGCTTACACTTATTGTCTGATCCCCATATACTGCATTAATATTCCTTGCACTTTCCATTGCGTTGTTGTCTTTATTGAACTCATAAAGCAAAATATGCCAAATATGCTCCTTTGTCACTTCTATTATATTTTTGAAAAAATAACTGTTAAAATCGAACTGCACTCTTCAAAACTTGCACTAAGAATAAGTAGAAAGTAAAATTACTACCTGCTTTTATAGTAAGTTGATGCAGGTAGTTTATCCTGTCCCCCACCAACTTTTAGTTTATGCAATTGAAAAAAAAAACACATTATTTATGGGATGAGCCAGTGGTTGATACACTCTGTTTGTGGTTGGCGTTAGGAAGGGCATCCAGCTGTAGAAACTCTGCCAGATCAGACTGGAGCCTGGTGTAGCCATCTGGTTCACCAGTCCCCAGTCAAATCGTCCAACCCATGCTAGCATGGAAAGCGGACGTTAAATGATGATGATGATGATATAGAAGGCTAGTTCTTCAGATCATCAGAACATCATGCTTACACCAATGCTTCAACTCTGCATATACACACAAAATTTTCCTTTATATATATATATATAATGTATCCAAGACCAATACTTGATAAATTTAGATTGGTATGGTCATTGAAGAATAAATATATTCACCTCTCATGCTTCCTAACTTTTTATGGTTTATATATATATATATATATATATATATATATACATATATACGAAAATAAAAAGGAATTATTGTGTATGTGGTAGCTCTGAAGAAGATAAAGAAGCTGGTTTGTTCTATACTTTTTCAATTGATCAACTATGGATCGATTGACAAATGTGATTATTACACTGGGGAATTATACCTTTCCAAATTTTATTGGAAACATATGTAAGCTAGCTGGCATAAATGTATAAAAATCCATTATCTGTGTGCATATTACACACACATTAAGAAAAAGGAGGCGGTCAGAATTTTGGATAATTCTGACTGCCTCCTTTTTCTTAAAATACAATATCTGTACACCATTTCAATCACTCCATACA
>NC_068981.1:3682963-3684415 GCF_001194135.2 Octopus bimaculoides | reverse complement strand
ATATATGTATATGTATGTATATATGTATGTGTATGTATGTATGTATATATGTATGTGTGCATGTATGTCTGTGTCTCTGTATGTATGTATGTTATTGACTTTTAATTGTGTCAAGAGTGGAGAGGGCAAGAGAATGTCGATAGTTGTTTGCGAACATATCGGTCTCCACTTCACCAAAACAAGAATTAGTAAAAGCACGATGTTTTCTACCAGGCGTTGCCTGTTCGTCAATGATGGTTATGATCCATGATTCTTACAGATTTCTATATTTATTTATTTATTCATTTATTTGTATGACAATAACGTTGTGTAGAACTGAGGTGAAAACTAAGGAATTAAGAATTATACTGACGTAGATGATGAAGTAAACTCATTTTGGTAGTTAAGGAATGTGCCTGTCTTCCTAATTATAACTTGTACAACTGGAATGGTTATACAAATATTTCTGTAAAAGAAATAAAGAAATATTGGGATTTGAAAATATTGTTAAAGTATAAGCTTTCCATTGCGTTTCTAAGACGACATTCAAGGGTAACATTTTTGTTAACCTTCCGCGTCTTTCTTGACCTTCTTTCTGTTGTATCCTCTGTACTCTACCTTTGTACTCTGTCTCTGTAATGTATCTTCTTCAAGGTTGTACATAATTATGATGTCAAGAAGGAGAAATATTTCTCATATAATTAATAATAATAATAATAATAATAATAATAATAATAATAATAATAATAATAATAATAATAATAGTAATGGTAATAATTTTTGTATTATTGGCACAAGGCCTGAAATTTTGGGAGAGGATCTGGGCCAATTGCATCGACCTCAGTACCCAACTGGTCCTTATTTTATTGACCCCAAAAGGATGAAAAACAAAGTTGACCTTGACAGTATTGGAGCTCAGAATGCTATAATGATAATAATAATAATGAAAATAATAATATTAATAATAATAATGATTTCAAATTTTTGCCACAAGGGCAGCTTGTGGGAGGGGATTAAGTCAATTACATCGACCCAGTACACAGCTGGTATTTAATTTATCAACCCTGAAAGGATGAAAGGCAAAGTTGACCATGGCAGAATTTAAACTCAGAATGTAACGACGGATGAAATACCTCTAAACATTCCGTCCAGCTTGCTAACGATTCTGCCAGCTCGCTGCCTTAATAATAATAATAATAATGATAATAATAAGAATAATAATAATAATAATAATAATAATAATGATAATGATAATAATAATAATAATAATAATGATAATAATAATAATAATGATAATGATAATAATAATAATAATAATAATGATAATGATAATAATAATAATAATAATAATAATAATAATAATAATAATAATAATAATAATAATATCTTGAGAAGTACATGGAACAAATAGGGGCTGTAATAAGGGTGGAGCACTTGCAGAAAACAGCACTGCTTGGAACCGCTCGAATACTC
>NC_068981.1:3681192-3682544 GCF_001194135.2 Octopus bimaculoides | reverse complement strand
AAGAATTCTGCTAATCAAATACTGAATGATGATGATACACACACACAAACAAACATATCCACACACATACACATGCACACAAACACTAACAATCACACACACACACACACAAACACTAACAATCACATACACACATACACACACACAAATTCATACACACACACACAAACACATACACATACATATGCACACAGACACATACATACACACAAGCACACACTCACAAACACACGCACACACACACACACACACAAGCACATACACACACATACATATGCACACAAACACATACACACACATAAACATGCACACACACACACACACACACACACACACACACACACACGCACACACATTCCTTCTACCAGAGTTCCATTTTTGCAGCCTCCTCAGACGATTTCTTTCTCAACACTTTCATTAATTCAATGTTTAGTATAAGAAGCATGAAGAATCTTTCATCACCTTCGTCGTCGTCGTCATCATCATCATCATCATCATCATTTAACATCCGTTTTCCATACTTTCATTTTGGATCGTTCAACAGGAGCTGGCAGGGCTGGAGGGCTGCACCAGGCTCCAAGTGTCTGTTTTGGCATGGTTTCTTTGGCAGATGGCCTCCCTAATGCCAACCACTCCATGGAGTGGACTGGATACATTTTACATAGCACCAGCATGGGTACTTTTCATGTGGCACCAGTACAAGTGCTTTTTACCTGGCACCAGCATGGCTGCTTTTCTCATAGCAAAGCCATCAGACTTCTTCACTTTCATAATACTTCAGCGATTCTTCACCAAATAGCATCGGAGGAGCTAATTTCTTTACAACAACCATGATTAGCACACATAGGCTCGAATCCTATCTGGTAATGTTTCTACAGTTGGATGCCCTTCCTAATGCCAACCACTCTGAGAGTGTAGTGGGTGTTTTTACATGTCACTGGCTCGGGAGCCAGCCAGGCAGCACTGGCAATGACGACACTCAAATGGTGCTTTTTACATGCCACTGGCATGGGAGCCAGTCAGGAAGCACTGGCATCAACCATGCTCAAATGGTGCTTTTTACATGCCACTGGCACGGGAGCCAGTCAGTAAGCACTGGCATCAACCATGCTCAAATGGTGCTTTTTACATGCCACTGGCTCAGGAGCCAGTCAGGCAGCACTGGCAATGACCACGCTCAAATGGTGCTTTTTACATGTCACTGGCACGGGAGCCAGTCAGGCAGCACTGGCAATGACCACGCTCTGATGGTGCTTTTTACATGTCACTGGCACGGGAGCCAGTCAGGCAGCACTGGCAATGACCGCGCTCTGATGGTGCTTTTTACATGTCACTGGCACGGGAGCCAGTCG
>NC_068981.1:3680371-3680719 GCF_001194135.2 Octopus bimaculoides | reverse complement strand
GTGCTTTTTACATGTCACTGGCACGGGAGCCAGTCAGGCAGCACTGGCAATGACCACGCTCTGATGGTGCTTTTTACATGTCACTGGCACGGGAGCCAGTCAGGCAGCACTGGCAATGACCGCGCTCTGATGGTGCTTTTTACATGTCACTGGCACGGGAGCCAGTCGGGCAGCACTGTCAATGACCACGCTCTGATGGTGCTTTTTACATGCCACTGGCACGGGAGACAGTCAGGCAGCACTGGCATCAACCATGCTCAAATGGTGCTTTTTACATGTCACTGGCACGGGAGCCAGTCAGGCAGCACTGGCAATGACCACGCTCAAATGGTGCTTTTTACATGTCAC
>NC_068981.1:3656404-3668525 GCF_001194135.2 Octopus bimaculoides | reverse complement strand
GTACAAATCCAAATATATGGTACCCTAGGCATAACACCTACATGAACTTCTAACTTGTTGTCTCTTGAGGTCTCTGGGTGAGACTTGGATCCAACTTGTACAAATGCAAAACAAAAGTCAAACATAAAATAATAATAATAATAATAATAATAATAATAATAATAATAATAATAATAATAATAATAATAATAATAATAATAATAATAATAATAATAATAGTAATAATAATAATAAAGAGAAGGTGACGAGCTGGCAGAAACGTTAGCACACCAGGTGAAATTCTTAGTGGTATTTCATCTGTCTTTACATTCTGAGTTCAAATTCTGCCAAGGTCAACTTTGCCTTTCTTCCTTTCAGGATCAGTAAATTAAGTACCAGTTGCGTACTGGGGTCAATCTAATCGACTGGCTCTCTCCCCCAAAATTTTGGGCCTTGTGCCTAGAGTAGGAAAGATTATATATTTGTCTGACCACATGTATGTATATTTGTACATATGTATGTTTGTATATATTTATGAATGTATATATGCTTTATGCATTCTTTTATTCATTTACTTGTTTCGGTCATCTAATTGACTGTGCCCCTCACCCCCGCCAAAAATTTCAGGCCTTGTGCTTAGAAAAAAAAAGAATAATGATAATAAAGAGAGCAAATAGAAGAAAGGGATTGCTAAGTGTGGAAGACTGTGTACATATTGAACTTGAGAGCTTAATGAGATACCTAACCCAAAGTAAGGAAACCTTGCTAGTGAGTCAGGAATTGTGAGCAGAAAAAAAAAGGGAAAACAAAGAAAGAAGTACAAAAAGGACATGAAGAAGAATTATGCAAGAAGGGACCATACAATCAATTCCATGTAGCCACAACAGAAGTTGCTGGAAAAAATAGGTGGGATTCGCTGATAAAAGGGTGAAAGGCAAAACTGACTCAGCAAAATTTGAAATCAGGAAATAATGAGAAATGATACATTTCTAAATCTCTCTGAGGGATTCATGCAGTAGGGATACATTGAAGTAGTTGTATGCTGTCAACTTAATGTGACAGTCCCCTGAAGGGAATAATACTATTGTTGGTTAGACCTAGGAAGCTGCACTGCTTCCTGTCGGCCTTGACACATTTCCTGTGTCCTTATGTTTACAAGGGGGAGACAAGCACCTCCACCTCTCCCCTTTGTAAACGTAAGGACACAGGAAATGTGTCAAGGCCGACAGGAAGCAGTGCAGCTTCCTAGGTCTAACCAACAATAGTATTATTCCCTTCAGGGGACTGTCACGTTAAGTTGATAGCATACAACTACTTCAGAAAATAAGTCAGAAATGTTGCACAGCATTTTGTCTGGCATACTCATGATTTTATTATCCTGTTGCAATAATAATAATAATAATAATAATAATAATAATAATAATAATAAGAAGAAGAAGAAGAAGAAGAAGAAGAAGAAGAAGAAGAAAAAGAAAAAGAAGATCATTGAGAAATGATAAGGGATACAATTACCTAAGGGTATCGCAAGATGATAGAGTAATGGAAAGAGAAATGAGAGAGAAAAATCTCCAGAGAGTACAAGAGAAGAATTAGGAAGGTGCTTGAAACAAAACTGAAAGGAAAGAATATTATCAAAGCAATGAACACATGGACCATATCAATATTGAAGTGTTCTGCTGTAGGGATGAGTTAGAAGAACTAGAAAGCTGTTTCCAATGCACAATGTGTATCACCTAAAAGACTTTTCAATGCCATATGAGAGAAGAATGGATAGCAAAGAATTGAGAGATAAGAGGATGTAGCCAGAGATATTAAGATATTGCGGAAGACAATGGTGATAATTGTTCCTGAGAGTGTCAGTGCCTTGAGCACAGCACTTAAACTGCTCACTCGCAGCTGAGGAATATTGAAATTGAAACCCAGATTGGCAACTTGCAGGAAAGTGCCATTCTGTTTACTGCAAGAATCTTCAGAAAGGGTTTTGAAATTTGAGGAAACTTGTTGCCAACTGACCTCAAGGCAACTACCCTTTCTAACTAAAGTAGCTTTAATTTACCCTTTCCTCACTAAGAATGGTTTTAGATTTAGGTTGTTAGGATAAAGAACCCTGAAGTCTGTTTGAGATTTTTAATGGAAAAAATATTTATTTTTATCATGGCTGTGTGGTAAACAGCTTACTTACCAACCACATGGTTCTGAGTTCAGTCCCACTGCATGGCACTTATAGTCTTCTACTATAGCCTCAGGCCGACCAAAGTCTTGTGAGTGGATTTGGTAGACGGAAACTGAAAGAAACCTTTCGTATATATGTATATATATATATATATGCTTGTGTGTTTGTGTTTGTCCCCCCCAACTTCGCTTGACAACCGATGCTGGTGTGTTTATGTCCCCATAACTTAGCAGTTCAGCAAAACAGACTGATAGAATAAGTACTAGGCTTACAAAGAATAAGTTCTGGGGTTGATTTGCTCGACTAAAGGCAGTGCTCCAGCATGGCTGCAGTCAAATGGCTGAAACAAAAATAAAAGAGTAAAAAAGGTTTTTACTATGATCGACAAACACCAAGACAATTCGAAGCTTATCGTTTTTGGACTCAGTATCGTAGTAGTTGCTGTTGTGATGTTAGCTGATCATTGTGTCTTGCTGTCATCACTCTCCATTCTCTTTGTGGTGTCACAGCACTCTGGTCTGCTGCTGGTTCTGCTACTGTCTGCTGACTGCCACTTCTGTGTCCATCTGCCCTCTTTCGTCCAGTCTGCTGTCTCCCGTTTGATGGTGGTGGCTTAAATGCACTGAATATATAGTGGTGGTCTTGTTCAGAAAAAGTACACCAAAGATGAAATTGTTGTTATGTCCGATTCCATACAAATTCTTGAATGATAAGATTCTTTTATGACATTTGTAATATTCTAGCAAATTGCAATTGTATTTTTGAGGTTTTTTGGGGGTTTTTTTGCATTAGATATAGTGATCTGGATTTCATTTTTAAGTTAAATATTCCTGCTGCATCATACAAGACCAGCAATGTCGACAGAAAGGGATTAGCCAATATCATCAGCCTCAGTATCTAATTGGTCCTTTATTTGAATGACCCCTAAAAGATAAAAAGCCAAGTTGACTTCATCTGGATTTGAACTCACAATGTAAAGAATTAGAACAAATACTGAGAAACATTTTTTCTGACACCTTAAAGAATCTACCATCTTGTCAACTCCCTCCTCTTTATTAATGAGAATATAAAATACAGTTTGCTTCTAATTCTTCTTTCTTTGCCATAGTCACATGGTTCTGGGTTCAATCTCACTGTGTGGCACCTTTGGGCAAGTGTCTTCTACTATTCTACTATAACCTCAGGCTGACCAAAGACTTGTGGGTAAATTTGGTAGACAGAAACTAAAAGAAGCCCATTGTGTGTGTGTGTGTGTGTGTGTGTGTGTGTGTGTGTATATATATATATATATATATATATATAAATAAATATATACATATATATAAATATATACATATATATAAGTATATACATTACCATCATCATCATCGTGTGTATGTATATATATATATATATATATATATATATATATATATATATGTGTGTATGTACGTATGTGGATATATATAAGTGTGTGTGTGTGTCTTGTATCTGTGTTTGTCCCCCACCACCTCTTGACAACCAGTGTTGGTGTGTTTATGTTCCTGTAACATAGCAGTTCAACAAAAGACTCGGATAGAATAAGTACCAGTTTTTAGAAAAAAATAAGCCCTGGGGTCGATTCATTTGCCTTGAAATTTTCCAAGGCAGTGCCCCAGCATGGACACAGCCTAATGACTGAAACAAGTAAACGATAAAAGATGGCAGCACTTTGTCCCTTCCCCTCTACTTCCTTCCCCACAGCCCCCAACCTACTGGCATCACAATTACCTTAATGAAACCCCTTGTTGTAAATTAATTGAAGAGGTGTGGCATTTGGCCATCATGCCAGCAACTCTTAAGAAAACGTAGAATTCCTGTATTCATTCCACAGACAGCAAATTCTTCTGCCTCTCACATTGCAGTCAAATATTCTGCTTCTTACTAACAAGATCTTTATCATCCCTGCCAGACACCATTATTACAAAAACAGCCTCACACTACAATCTTCCTTTTCATAAACAGCAACGCACCTAAGACATCCGCTCTTCAAATGAACAAAGCTTGGCAATTTCTGTCACTGTTCTTGTTGTTGTTGAGGATGATGATGATGATGATGATGTTTCCATCGTTGATGATGGTGTTTTTGTTATTGCTGTTGTCGCTGTGGTCATTGTTCTTGTTGATTTTGTTGTTCATGTCGTTTTCATTGTTGTTGTTGTTGGTGCTGTTATTGTCATAGTTTAGCTCTAGCTCAACCATGGTTGAAAGGATGAACGGCAAAGTAGACTCTGGTGGGCTTTGAACTCAGAATGCACAAAGCTAAGTCAAATAGCACAAATATTTCATCTGTTCCTTTATCATCTCAGCTGATTCACTACCCTAGGTTGGCTGGTACTTTATTTATCACCCTCGAAGGCATGAAAAGCAAGGTTAACCTCAGTAGGATTTGAACCTCAAGTGTAGAAACCTAGGAGGAACACTGCAAGATATTTCAACCGATTCTCTATCAACTCTGCCATGTCCTTATCTACTTGCAGAGCATTGTTCACTTGTCTGCTGCTGTTATGTCTCCCCCCAATTCCCCCTCCCCCCTCAAAGAATCTTTGTCTTGCAAGTTACTTAGTAACCCTGTCAGTGCAGGTGCCACTTAAAAAGCATCCCGTCCACACTGTAAAGTGGTTGGCATCTGGAAGAGCATCCAGCTGTAAAGACCATGCCAGAACTGACCTCAAAAGTGCAAAGCAAGAAGACAGTTTATCGCCAAGGTAGTGTCCTCCAGTTCAACACCAGCAACCTGGTCGTTTGCTGCCTTCATTTGAATCATTTTGTTAACATTCAAACTGTTTTTGGTCTGAAAATAAATTTTGTCTTCTACTCCTACCAGTCTCCAAGACCCTAAAAAGGGTTACAGACACTCCCTTTCATCAATTAAGTTAATAAAATTTCAGAATATTTTCATGGATTAAATTTATTAAAATATCTCCAAATAATCTGAGTTATTCTCTAATTACAAGAAATCCACAAAATATTTTCTCATTTGGAAAAATATACATTTTAGTAAATTCTCTTTCAGTTTTACATTTCTTCAATTTTATTTTTCCAATTTTTAACACTAGTACATCAATAAAAATAGATTTTTATAATATTTTTGGTGGTGGTGGTGCATTACTCTATTTAGAAATAATGAACTTATGTGAACTTATATTTCATAACTATCATCACTGATATATTTTTGCCGTGAGTGATGGTTTGTACGATGATTTAATGCAGTAAAAACCAAAAAAGAAAGGAAAAAAAAACAAATCCATGCATTGCAGTTTCCATGCAGTTGCATGACGTCACTTTTTACAGAACCGACTCAACTGCCAATATGTATCTGCATTCCATTTATGGTGAGATTTTTGCTTTTCTGGAAACATTCTGCATGAGATAAATCTCTCATGCAATCTGAATTTTCTGTTCATTGGAATAAAAATTTGCACCATCTCCAGAAATTTTGAGATGCTGAGAAAGGAAAGGAAAACAAAAGAAAACAAATAACATTGGAGGAAATGCATCCATCGTTTTCATTTAATACGAAATGAATAGCACACATGCACACACACACACACACACACACACTCACACACAGAGTATATTGGGTCATCCCCAATAGAATGCAGTTTTTTCAATTACATGAGTGAAAAGTCTTCACCTGTGTAAGATGTTGTTATCTGTTTGGTGGGATATGAAAGGTTTAGTCCACTTTGAACTTTTAAACCCAAACCAAATGATAACAACGGAGATCTACTGTGAACAGCTTGAGCAGCTTAAGTCAGCGCTAGAAGAAAAATAGTCGTCTCTGGTTTTAAGACAAAAGGTTTTCTTCCATTTGGATAATGCTCAGCCATGTACAGTGAAGATGACATTCCAAAGGCTGGAGCTATTTGAATTGGAAACCATGCCCCACCCACCATATTTATCAGACATTGCCTCATCTGATAATCATTTATTCTGCAAGCTTCAAAATCATTTGGATGGAAAAAATATGAATTTTGTAGATGAGGTCAGAACAGTACTAGAGGAGTATTTTTCATCACGGACAAGTGAATTTTGAAAGAGGGGCCTTGCAAGTCTGCCAGATAAGATGGAAGAGTATTGTAGAAAATGAAGGAGAGTATATTTTAGATTAGAAAAGAACTTTGTTTATCTTAATTTTGAAAAATAAAAGAAGTATAAAAAAATCGCATTATTTATGGGATGACCCAATACATATATATGCTCATATACACACACATACACTAAGGTTTACTGTGACCTGTTCATGTGCTGTCAACCACTTTGATTTCCCCATCAAGGTCTCTCATGAATCCCAGGATTCACAAGGACAGATCTTATGATGGCTGCTATAGTGTATAAGTGGCTGAGGTTACAACACAACACCTTGGATGGGATGCCAGTCCTTTGCAGAATTAACTTTCCATCTATTGCTGAAACCCATTTAAAAAAAAACTGGCATTCTGTTATGATAACAAGGGTTCCAGCTGATCCAATCAGCAGAACAGCTTGTTCGTGAAATTAATGGGTAAGTGGTTGAGTGCTCCACAGACATGTGTATTCTTAACGTAGTTCTCAGAGAGATCCAATGTGACAAGGCTGGCCCTTTTGAATTACAGGTACATCTCATTTTTACCAGCTGAGTGGACTGGAGCAATGTGGAATAAAGTATCTTGCTCAAGAACACAACACACTACTGGGGATTGAACTCATACCCTTATGACAGTGAGCCAAATACCTTAACCAGTAAGCCGTGTGCCTTCGCACTCACATTACAAACTGATAGACCAACATTTCAAGCACTTCTGTTCTCCTTCTCATCTCAAAGCCTAACCTCCACCAAATTGTAACTGTCTCTGCCTTTATCAGGTCATCCAACCACTGCTTCATCACAACTGACCAATACACATTCACAAACTACTCAATGCTCTCCTTCCTTAGACCCTGTGGCACTGCAAATCAACTATATGGTCAGAACTCCACCAGTTTTAATGCCAGACACCCCAGGCAGATGACCAAAGCCATTCTTTTAGGCATGCTCCCTCCACATGCCACACACAACAAAAACTCAATGCCCCAAGTCCCCCAAGCAGTTCCCTATTCAGGCAGAAAACTGGGACTATGACAAGAAATCTCATAGCCACCAAAATCAAGTTGAAATCTCCAGAAAATAACAAGAACCAACCAGCATCTGCCAACTCACTGGATATAATAACACTGAAGCTAACCTCCGACCTCTCTGAATCTTATGTAAGACTTAAGTAACTAATGTCTATATATATAGATGCAGGTGTGGCTGTATGGTAAGAAACTTGTTTCCCAACCACATGGTTCTGGGTTCAGTCCCACTGCATGACACTTTGAGCAAGTGTCTTCTTCTATAGCCTTGGGCCAATCAAAGCCTTGTGAGTGAATTTGGTAGACAGAAACTAAAAGAAGCCCATTGTGTTTGTGTGTGTATGCATGCGTGTTTGTGTCACTGTTCTCAACTCTGCTTGACAACTGGTGTTGGCATGTTTACATCCCTGTAACTTAGCAGTTCAGCAAAAGAGAATGATAGAATAAATATCAGTCTTAAAGAATTATTATGATTAAACAAATGCTAATAACAATAACTGTAATAGTTAAAACATTGGGGTATGTCCCTTGGATAACCAGTGCATAAGTATCTGCATTGTGTATTGTACTACTCCAATGGTAAATCAAACTTCTGCACTGTATCTTACACTTGCTTATCAGAAAACACATTTAAGAATCTACTATACCAGCATTTTGATTTCTTTCAACAGGATCCTAAAGAAAACAGTTCATTGTTCTCAAAGCACATCTGGAAAAAGAAAGATACAGGTAAGTCTACTGATATTGTATGGTTTGACTAGAACAGAGTTCTCTCATACAAAAATAATCAAAACGGTGTAATTTATGTTGGGCTGAGAAATATCACATCATAAACACTGCTTTACCAGTAATGTTTAGACATGCAGCGGTGATAACAATTTGTAAACACAGTGTGACAAGTTTGTATCTTTTCTCCAAGCAATACATGGAAAACCAATGATGAGCAAAATCACATGGTGTTCCATTGCCTTTTGCCTCTACAGTTACAATTGAGTTTGATGAAGATAAGATTGATGTCTGAATTCTTGTATCCTAGCATGAAACTATGGTTACAAAAATAGACACAAGCACATATTTGCATGCATATATGTATGCATATATGTGTGTGTATCTATGTCTGTTTGTAATGTATATATTTATGTACAGTACCGTGCAAAAGTCTTCAGCCACTTTAAACTATTGCAAATTTCTACTAATTGCCAACTTATAAGTGAATGTTTCACATCGTGATTTTTACAGATGAAACGTTGGTCTTATTGGGGTCATTTCCACATCTAACCATTAAATTTTGTAGTAGAGGTTCTGAATGAAAGGGGAAGATGCAAGATGACCACCAAAAATGGCCGTGCAAAAGTTTTCAGCCACCTCACATAAACCAATCAGGATACAGTGTTTTAAAACAGAAAAATGACTATAATGAAAATTTATTACATAATGTTCATTTCAAGAAGTTACTGTACATTGATAATATTTTGTGTGACTTCCCTTAGCTTGAAACATTGCTTCAATGTGCCTGGAAAGAGATGCATACATATCTTTCACCATCTTCACAGGTATGAGATGCCATTCTCTGTGGCTGAGCTCCCACAACTCTTCAAGGTTGTGTGGATTCTTCTGACGAACTCTTCTCTTTAGTTCTGTCCACATTTGCTTGATGATATTTAAGTCAGGGCTCTGAGCTAGCCAATCTTTCAATACAGTAACACCTTCATCAGCCAGACTCGGTTGTGTTGCATGCGATCTGTGGCATGGAGCTCCATCATGCTGAAAAATCTCTCACCTTCATCCAAGTCTGGCATCAAATTGTCCTACAGCAATTGGATGTGTTTGGCACTATTCAAGTTACCGTAAATTTTAACCAACTTTCTTGAACCATCATTTTTTATGAATTCCCAAAGCATCAGACTCTTACCCCCAAACTTCACTGTTTTCATCTTGTAACGTGGCTCATTTCGCTTTCTAATAACTGAGAATTTGTCAGAAGGCCTCCAGGAAAGCACATCTTCCCCTTTCATTCAGAACCTCTACTACAAAATATAATGATTAGATATGGAAATGACTCCAACAGGGCCAATGTTTCATCTGTGAAAAACACGATATGAAACATTCACTTATAAGTTGGCAATTAGTAAATATTTACAATAGTTTAAAGTGGCCGAAAACTTTTGCATGATACTGTAGATAGGCATGTATGTATGTATGTGTGTGTGTGTGTGTATGTCATTATTCAATTTATTGCACGATTTCTCGCCAATAGAAAAAGAACCGGTTTCTAGCCTAGATCCAAGGCTCCATCATTGGAATCTCAACATCAACTACAGGGTATTTTTGTTTGTATATATATGCATGTATGTATGTACAGATTTGTATGTTTTACGTATGTCTTCTCATGCATATACTTACATATCTAGACATGCTCATATATATTTCAATGATAGACTTCTGGAAAGTTTCACAGATTTTTACAGTTCCAGTGATGGACTGGATCTGTAGTCTTTGAATTAGCTTCCTCCTTTCTGGTTTTGAGAAGCTTAATTTCTCAAGATTAGTATTTAGGCAGTGTGTTACATATCCCAGGGCCCCAATAATTACAGGTATAAACCTGAACTTGTAATCTGGATAGAGTAACTGCAGATTTCTCAATAGTTCAGCGTAGGTGTTCTCTTTTTCACTGATCTTCAGCTTTATGTTAACATCCGCTGGGCAGTTAATTTCCACAACTGTGCAGAGTTTCTCTTCTTTATCCCAAATCATGATATCAGGTCTGTTGTGCTTACATTTTATTGAGGTCTTCACTGGTATATTCCACCAGTATTCCTTTTTATTATGAGTAGCCATGGCTTCTACCATATTGTGGGTTCTTATTTCTTTGTTCTCGGGATTATCCTTCCGATGGATTTAATTATAGAGTGTCCTAACTACAACATCATGTCTCATTGGTAGATAATACCATGATGACATTTCCAGACAACTGCTTATGAAGTGGGTAATATCTTCAATGTATGTATGTATATGTATGTATGTATGCATTCATATACAAGAGGATCAGTTGGTTATGATTTTATTCAACATATTCCTGTCTCAGATTCATACACTTATTGCAGCGGTCCTCCTGTTTTTCGATGCCCTGTAAAAAAACTCAGATAATTGGGCCTCCAACCAGGCCTTTCACAACACCCTTAAAACCAGGAATTTTTCATTACCCCTCGTATATATGTATGTATCATCTGTCTATCCTTCCATCTATCTATACACACACACACATGCACACATAAAAGAAAGAGAGAAATGGGTGGCTGGGAATGTGAAAGAAGAAAAAGATCTAAGCTATCTATTCTGTTATTGTATCCGAGAATGAAAAATATGGTTATGGAATCAAGGTACATGTGTCTTTTATTTAGTAATCAGCCAGTAATTATCTGGCTTTATAAGCAGGCTTCCATTCCGTTGCAAATCTCAAGCATCCTATATTCTCTCTCTCTCTTTCCCTCCCTCTCTCCTCTCCCCCTCTCCCTACCTCACTCATTATTTCCTTTACCGTTTCCTTTTCTTCTTTTTTCTTTACTTGAATGCTTTCTCTTCCATAATCTTCTACTAAATTGGCCGTCTTTCAAAACAAGGAAGCATTACAGACATGATGGTAGTAGTGGTGGTAGTGATGACGGTGGTGGTGGTGGTGGTGATGAGAGTTCCTACTGTGGGGGTGGAATAATTGTTGAGCAATGGGTGGTGGTGGTGGTGTTGAAAGTGGTGGCTCTTTGAGGTAAAAACAGTGGTGATGGTGATGAAATAGCTGGCGGTGGTGGCAGCGGTGGTGGTAGCATATGGTGGTGATGGCAGGGATGGTGGCGTGGCAGTGGTAGTAGTGTTGGAGCCGGTGGTAGATAGTAATGGTAACTGTGCATTGTACTTTTGGTTAATGACCATTATGGTGGTGGGGAGTGGGGATGGTGGTGTTGGTGGAACCGTTGAAGTGGTGGACAATTGTGGTAAGAATGGTCGGCAGTGGTGCTCATGAAGAAGCCGACGTAGAGGACGTAACATAGTTGTGGTGGTGGTGGTGGTGGAAATTGAGATGGGCAGGAATGCTGGTGGGGTGGGGGGGACATTAATGGTGAGAGTTTGGTAGTTGTAGTGATAGGAACTGCTGCAGAATCAGTTCTCTTGGTGGTGATGTGAATGGGGAGGTGGTGGTGGTGGTGGTGAAGATGCCAGTTGTTATGGTAGCAGAGGGAATAATGAACATGACAAATCGAAGACATGAAGACATATATTTTGCGTAAGTTGTACGTGTGAGCGTGTGTATGCCTACATGTGAGTGTGTGTGTGCATACGTGTGAGTGTGTGTAGGCATACGTGTGATTGTGTGTATGCACATGTGTGAGTGTGTGTATGCATACATGTGAGCATGCGTATGCATACGTGTGAGCCTGTGTACACATATGTGTGAGCATGTGTATGTATGTGTGTGAGCGTGTGTATGAGGAAGAAATGATGTATTGAGTGAAAGTAATGTTGTTTCTAGACTTGGCAGTATATAAAAGCTGAGGAACGAAGAAGAAGAAATGGAAAAAGAACTATTGACGTGTGTGTGTGTGTGTGTGTGTTAGTAGCTGGAACTTATTAAAGCATGACTCTGAGTTTCACGTTGTCAATATTCAAACAATTGAATGGATTGAAGTAGCTTAACAATATAGAAGCAAAAATATTCGTAAGCACATGGAGAAATGATTAGACATGAAAATTTGATTGGCAACCAAAAGTCATTAGAAAACACGTCTCATTTCATCTTCCTGTATGCAGAACACATGATATATATATATATATATATATATATATATATATATATATATA
>NC_068981.1:3652334-3656015 GCF_001194135.2 Octopus bimaculoides | reverse complement strand
CCCAACATCGCTTGACAACCGATGCTGGTGTGTTTATGTCCCCGTAACTTAGCGGTTCGGCAAAAGAGACCGATAGAATAAGTACTAGGCTCCCAAAGAATAAGTCCTGGGGTCGATTTGCTCGACTAAAGGCTGTGCTCCAGCATGGCTGCAGTCAAATGACTGAAACAAGTAAAAGAGTAAAAGTAAAGGATGATGATCATCATCTTCATTTAATGCCTGTTTTCCATGCTGGTATGGGTCGGATTGGAGCTGGCAAGTCAGAAGACTCTGCTAGACTCTACTGTCTGCATTGACATGGTTTTTACTGCTGGATTCCCTTCTTAACACAAACCACTTTATAAGCTTGGAATAATATTAAAAATTATAAAGCCAAACATCTCCCTCCATTAATGGATGCAAAGGTTACGACATTTGTGTCTCTGAGAAATTTTAATCTCCAATTAGCCTCTATAGAAAATGGAAGATTCTTGCTGACTAATTTCTAAATACCAAACTGTTAATATAGTTTATTTTCCACATAATGAATTTACCATAAAAGATGGACACCCTATTCAAAACAACATTTACATTCAGTTACTCATCTACATTAAAACTTCATTGACAATAACCATCTTCCTTGCATTAATGTATTCTATAAATGTAATACTGAAGACAAGGAAATATTATGTTTGTTACAATAAAAAACACTGAAATCTGTTTGAGATTTTTGATTAAAAAGATATTTATTTTTATCATAAACAAAAAATGAGAAACACAGACATAGTTCAAAGCTTATTGTTCTTGAAACAAAGCTTATTGTTCTTGAATATTTGTGTGTTTCTGTCAGAGCTTATTGTTCTTGAATTAGGTATGGTATGTTGTGAGTCTCTTGATGTTAGCTGATCATTGGCTGTTGCTGTTGCCACCATCTATTGTTTTTGTGCTGTCACAGTACTCTGGTCTGCTGCTGGTTTTGCTACTGTCTGCTGCATTGTTTGGTTTCTGCCTGGGGTGGCTAAAGTGCAATGAATATATAGTATTGATCTTGGTCAGAACAAGCACACCAAGATGAATTTCTTGTTAGGCCCAGTTCCTCACAAAGTCTTGAATGGTCAGATTTTTTTAATGATATTGGTAATTTTCTAGTGAATCACAATCACATTCTTGAATTGTTTTATTTATTTATTTATTTTTTTGCATCGGATATAGTAATCCAGGTTCGATTGCTAAATATTCCTGCTGGATGTGCTTCTGCAAAAGAATATATCAATACATCCTGTGTTCTGCACATGACAACTAAATATAAAGTGGTATCAAAAAGTGCCCAGACTAGTTCTGTAGTGCGCCACTAGATGGCAGCACATTGTTGTTGTTTGCACAGTGAGACCTAGTAGTGATCTTCACGAGGCAGTGGTGCAGAGTGACATTGCTATGTTCACTTTGCAAGTTGTGAAATTTGTGTTTTTGTGATCATGTGTATGCTGTAGTCTGTGATTTGGTTATGGACAGGAAGTTGGAAGAAAGAGCCAGTGTGAAATTTTGTGTGAAACTTGGGAGGTCTGCTACAGAGACATTGAGCATGCTTTGGAAAACTTATGTGTACGTAGCCATGGGTTGTACGCAGTATTTTAAGTGGCACAGGCATTTCAGAAGCAGAAGAACAACCCTGGAAGATGATAAGCGATCTGGAAGACCTGCCTCAAGTGTCACCCTTGCTGGAAATGTGGTATTGTGCATCAAGAATTCATCTCTCAGGGCCAGACCATCAGTCGAGAGTTCCATTGGGACATTTTGAAGCATTTGACGAAGGACATTCAACGGAAGTGACCGGATCTGTGGAGCATGAAGAATTGGATTTTTCACTGAGATCTCCTCACTTGTGAGTTTCTCACCAAAAACAACATGGTACCACTTCTGCACCTGCCCTATTCACCAGATTTATCACCTGTGGACTTCCATCCCTTTCCCAAGATGAAAATGCACCTTAAAGGTCACCATTTTAACATTATTGTTGAAATCCAGAGTGAATCACAAAATGTCCTTGACTCAATTACGGAAAACGACTTCTAGATCAGATTCCAGAAGTGGCAGGAACGCTGGGACCGGTGTGTAGCTGCACAAGGTGACTATTTCAAAGGAGAGAATGTTAAAACTTAGGTAAAGAAGTTATTTTGTATTAAGCATAACTAGTAGTTGTATGCTGTCAACTTAATGTGACAGTCCCCTGAAGGGAATAATACTACTGTTGGTTAGACCTTATATTTACAAGAACACAGGAAATGTGTCTAGGCTGACAGGAAGCAGTGCAGCTTCCTAGTTCTGACCAACAGTAGTATTATTCCCTTCATGGGACTGTCACATTAAGTTGATAGCATACAACTACTTCATCGTATCACTACTGCATAAATCTCTCTGAGAGATTTAGAAATGTATTATTTCTAAATATAACTGGTCTGGGAACCTTTTGATGCCACCTTGAAGATGAATGTCTGACACACTTGCCACAGATTTTGCTTAGCCAATCAAATCTCAATGACTAATTTTATTTCAATGCATTTACAAATATTTTTTTTTTTAAACTTGCTTTTTGACCATGTTGCTTTGGTTTCAATCTCACTGAATGATGCCTTGGGCAGTTACCTTCTACGTTAGCCCAGGGCTGACCAAAGCCATGTGAGTGGACGTGGTAGATAGCAGCTGAAAGAAGTTCTTTGCATGCATAGTATCTATACCTATATCTAGCTATCTATCACACACACACACGTACACAAACACACAAGCACACACACATACACGCACACACACACAAACACACATACACAAACACACATACACACACACACAAACACACACACACACATACGTAACAAGAGGTAAAAGAGATTACTAAATCCAGAAAGGCAGCAAGGTGGCAGAATCATTAGCACGGTGGGCGAAATGCTTAGTGGTATTTCATCTGTCTTTATGTTCTGAGTTCAAATTCCACCGAGGTCGACTTTGCCTGTCACCCTTTCAAGGTTGATAAATTAAGTACCAGTTGCATACTGGAGTTGATCTAATCGACTGCACCCCCCTCTCCCCCCAAAATTCCGGGACTTGTGCCTAGAAGATATCTGGAAAGTACTCAGTCGAATGAATTTGGTTAACTATATCAATCAATCCAATACAAATACATTGAAATGGAATTCGTTTTGTGTTGATGTATTCAAGATATCATTTCAGTTCATTTTCAGTTTAACCTGTTTGGGATTATCTTAATCCGATTGTGTTAGCATAATTTGTTGGATGTATTGGTTTAACCGTTTTTCTTTATTTAAATAAGCTGGCACAATAGAAATGATAGTCAGTAATGTTTGGGTGTAATCATCAACTAAAGATGTGATCATTATTTACATTATTTACATTTGTCTGATATTTGTCCTCATCTTGTTTGTTGTTAACACAACGTTTCGGCTGATATACCTTCCAGCCTTCATCAGATGTCTTGGGGAAATTTTGAAATTTTGAACCTGGGTTCTCATTCCTAAGGTATTTTTCAATGTTGTTGTTGTTGTTGTTATTATTATTATTATTATTATCATTATTATTATTATTATTATTATTATTCAGGTCACTGCCTGGAATCGAACTCGGAATCTTGGGGTTAGTAGCTCATGCTCTTAACCACTACACCATATGCATGTTGTGGTTAAGAGCAGG
>NC_068981.1:3649627-3651006 GCF_001194135.2 Octopus bimaculoides | reverse complement strand
TGTGTGTGTGTGTGTGTGTGTGTGTGTGTGTGTGTGTGTGTGTGTGTGTGTGTGTGTGTGTGTGTGTGTAGTGAACAGTAACTCCGAAAATATAATTTTAAAAAAGCGTAGAGTGAAAACTATAACTAAAGGTCTTGTTTTTAGTCTAACACACACACAGCTCACACGTGTGTTTGTATGTGTCACTCAGTACATGTATGTGTGTGTGTGTGTTTTTGTATGAATGTTAGTGTCTGTGTGTAAATGTTAGTGTGTGTGTGTGAACGTTAGTGTGTGTGTGTGTTTGTGTGAATGTTTGTGTGTGTGTATCTGAATGTTAGTGCGTGTGTGTGTATGTGAATGTTAGTCTGTGTGTTTGTGTGTGTATATGTGAATGTTAGTGTGTGTGTGTGTGTGTGTGTGTGTGTGTCTGATTGTGTTATTCACCTCTCATGTCAATACTTTGCTATGGGTCTTTGTGTTTGCCATCATCGGATAATATCGTAAAAGACTTCATTATTTCTGTTCGCACCAAGAAGAATGGTAACAAGTTTCTTTGGCATTTATGATGTCTAAAATAGAAAGAATACAGCAAGGAAAAACAAAAAACAAAAAATTGATGAAGCCTTTTTCAATATATTCTTTGATATAGTTTTTGTGGTTACTTTCTTTGCACCGATTCAATATGTATTAAAAATAGACGATCAATAACAGAAAATACTACGAGTGAGAAATGTGATTGATATGTGTCTATGTATGTATTTATGTATGTGTGTATGTATCTAAGTATATGTGTGTGTGTACATATGCATATGTGTATGCACATACATCATCATTTAATGTACGTTGTCCATATACATGTATGTGTATATAAGTGTATGTATGTACGTATGTATGTATCTATCTATCTAGGAGTAGCTGTGTGGTAAGAAGTTTGCTTCCCAACTACATGGTTCCAGGTTCAGTCCCACTGCATGGCACCCTCGACAAGTGTCTTCTTCTGTAGCCTTGAACTGATTAAAGCCTTGTTAGTGGATCTGGTTGATGGCAACTGAAAGAAGCCCATCGTAGAGGTAGTCGATAGCTTCCGCTATCTGGGCGACCAAGTTAGTAGTGGGGGTGGGTGCGCTGAAAGTGTAGCTGCTAGAATAAGAATAGCCTGGGCAAAGTTTAGAGAGCTCTTACCCCTGCTGGCGACAAAGGGACTCTCACTCAGAGTAAAAGGCAGACTGTATGACGCATGCGTACGAACAACCATGCTACATGGCAGTGAAACATGGGCTGTAACTGCTGAGGACATACGTAAGCTCGCAAGGAATGAAGCCAGTATGCTCCGTTGGATGTGTAATGTCAATGTGAATACCCGTCAGAGTGTAAGTATCTTGAGAGAAAAGCTGAAC
>NC_068981.1:3640331-3649142 GCF_001194135.2 Octopus bimaculoides | reverse complement strand
CGGGTGACACGTAAAAGCACCCACTACACTCTCTGAGTGGTTGGCGTTAGGAAGGGCATCCAGCTGTAGAAACTCTGCCAAATCAGACTGGAGCCTGGTGTTGCCATCCGGTTTCACCAGTCCTCAGTCAAATCGTCCAACCCATGCTAGCATGGAAAGCGGACGTTAAACGATGATGATGATGATGATGATGATATATAAATATATATACGTATGTATTTGTGCGTCTGTGTTTGTCTCCCCACCATCGCTTGACAACTGATGTCGGTGTGTTTACGTTCCCATAACTTAGCAGTTCGACAAAGAGACCGATAGAATAAGTCCTGGGGTCGATTTGTTCGACTAAAGGTGGTGCTCCAGCATGGTTGCTGTCAAATGACTGAAACAAGTAAACGAGTATAAATGCATCTCAATCACAGATTTTTCAATTAATCTTTTTTATCTAAACAGTTTGAGACTTCGAATACTGGTAGAATTTCTCACATAGAACACGGTTTACTCTGAACGTTTTTGGCAAAATTTCCTATTGTAGAAGTTATTTTGTTTTAAAGTTGTCATATTTGGGTAATTTCAACCAATCAATGACGTGTATTCGGTTGAAGAAAGTTACTACTGTTTGCAATAACAATCGGAGAAAAACAACTTCCAGGTCATCTCTACTAAATGTCACCACTCTGTTCGAAGAATCAACACCACAGAACAATGAGTCCGCAGCTAACTATTTTGTTGTTGATGAATGTATTTAGTTTCAAAATGTTTTATTTTACAACTATGAGATGTATTGTTATTGTCACGATTCTATCTTACTATAATCAACAACAAACACATTTTGTCAATATAAAAGTCTTTATTAAGGCGGCGAGCTGGCAGAAATGTTAGCACACCGAGCAAAATGCTTCGTAGTATTTCATCTGCTGTTACATTCTGAGTTCAAATTCTGCCAAGGTCGACTTTGCTTTCATCCTTTCAGGGTCGATTAAATAAGTACCACACTAGGATCAATGTAATCAACTTAATCCCTTTGTCTGTCCTTGTTTGTCCCTTCTGTGTTTAGCCCCCACCTGTGGGCAATAAAGAAATAAATATAAAAGTCTTTATTACATCAAATATAACATTATTGAAACATGAAGGTAAAACAAAACAAATAGCGGCTTATACACCAGAAAATACGGTAATTCTAGTGGCACTGACAAGTTTGCTTGCTGGTTGCTAGTTGATAGTGTATAAGGGAGGGAAAGAGTAAGGAATGCTTGGTGCTGACTAGAAAGGAAGACAGGATAAAAGTGATGAATAGAGGGAGGGAAAGAGTAAGGAATGCATGGTGCTGACTAGAAAAGAAGGAAGGATAAAGGTGACGAATAGAACAGAGTGATGACATTCAGTAGAGATGACCTGGAAGTTGTTCCTTTTTAATTACTATCGCAAACAGCAGTAGCTTTCTGCAACTAAATACACGTCATTGATTGGTTGAAATTACCCAAACATGACAACTTTAGCACAAAATAACTTATAAAATAGGAAATTTTGTCAAAAACATTCAGAGTAAACTGTGTTCTACATGAGAAATTCTACTAGAATTCGAAGTTTCAAACTGTTTAGTTAAAAAAATTAATTAAAAAATCTGTGATTGAGATGGAATAGATTCGAAGATACTTCCCCAAAGTGCCATGCAGTGAAATTGATCCCTGAACCATATAATTGCAGAGTGAACATCTTAACCACATGGTTGAATGTAGTCCTATATGAAGGGTTGTGTCAACAGCAATATAGGCCCCCTGGCAAAGCTACATTGTATTGGATCCCTTGACCTAAAGGACTCCTAAGCAACTACCTAGTGTTTTGTCCATTCATTAAGACTACCTATTATGTAGACATATAGTGTCTGGGAAAGGCTGGATGGTCAAGGGTAGACTGCTTTTTGATCATGTTCTTTTAAATCAGGGTTGACTTGAGCCTAAATAGCAACAAAAATAACATTTTGCCCAAAATGGCAAAGACTAATGTCTTCCGAATGATTGGAGATCAAATGGTTAGTGTTGATTTGTTCCAATGTTGGCAGAATTACATAAATTAAAAAGAAAGACACCTACTATTAAATGGACTGTAACAGAGGTACAAAGGAAAGTGGATTAAGAGAACGCCATTGGCGGTAGTAGTAGAAGTAGTGGTAGAAGTGGTAGTTAGTAGTCATCAGTGTTGTCATGCAATCATCATTATGATTTTAGAGAATCAAATATTTCTTGTAATATTATTTCACTTAGACAGGATGGTGTTAATAATTCAGAATCACTTATTTTAAATAAATATTTATAAGCGATCTGTCATCACTTGAAAGGAACAGAAAGGAAACGTAATTGATTCAACTTACTTTACGTATCACTTGTGTGAAATCTTTTAAAGGAAAAAGAAAAACACAAATCGAACATTGACAAAAAAAATGGTTATATCAAGGTGGAACCGTTTTGGGAAATATTTACTTTCAGGTGACTGGTTACTCTAAAGCGAGAGAGGAAACCATCCTGCCAGAAGCCATATTCCTTTTTCTTTTACATTGTCTTTTATTTGTTTCAGTCATTAGACTGTGGCCATGCTGGAGCACTTCCATGAAGAATTTTCAACTTAATGAATCGAAACCAGGACTAATTTTTTTTTCAAGCCTGGTACATACTCTATCGATCTCTTTTTGCCAAACTGTTAAGTTACAGGGACATAAACATACCCACACTTGTTGTCATGATGTAGTGGTGGTGAAGTGTTGTCCAACACAGACACAAAGACACACACACACACACACACACACACACACACACATGGCAGCCTTCTTTCAGTTTCTGTCTACCAAATCTACTCACAAGTCTTTGGTCAGCCTAAGGCTATAGTAAGAGGCACTTGCTCAAGGGTCCACGCAATAGGACTGAATACAAAACCATGTCCTTGGGAAGCAAACTTCTTACCATACATCCATGCCGGCACCCTTTGTGTCATCATCATCATTTAGCATCCGTAGTCCATACTGGCATGGGTTGGACAGCTTGACTAGGGCTGGAAAGCTGCACCAGACTCCAGTCTGATTTGGCATGGTTTTCTACGGCTGGATGCCCTTCCTAGCGCCAACCACTCTGAGAGTGTAATTGGTGCTTTTACACCAGCATGGGTATGATTTGTGGGACACCAGTATCTGCCAGCCATGACTGCGATTTTGATCGGCTTGATGGGTCTTCTTCTCAAGCATGACATAATGCCAAAGGTCTCGGTCATTGCCTCTGTGAGGCCCAACAATGAAAAGGATCTCAGCTACTTTGTCTCCATGAAGCCCAACACTTGAAAGGTGCTCTTTACATGCCACCAGCATGGGTGCCAGTTACGTGACACCAGCATCGGCCATTATTATGATTTCACTTGGCTTGACTGGTCTTCTCAAGCACAGCATATTGCCAGAGGTCCTGGTCATTAGTCATTGCCTCTGTGAGGCTCAAAGTTCAAAGATCATGCTTCACCACTTCATCTTATCTTCCTGGGTCTACCTCTACCACAGGTTCCCTCCACAGTTAGAGATCGGCACTTCTTTACACAGCTCTCCTTGTCCATTTTTCCTTTAATCACAGAATCTTTAACATTCGTATACAGCTGCTATTTTGACCTAGTTGGATCTCTTCAGTATGAAGCAGTTAGGTTTTATTAAATGTTACATTATATGAAATTATTATTACTAACTTTACAGAAGGAGTAAGAAATATATATTGGGAAGTATGTGAAGAAAATATTTCTTTACAATAAAGACATTATCATTCACATTTCAGTATTAAGGTAAGGCACAGAACATTACATTTGATTGGTTGGTTGTTCACCTCTATAGGAACCATTAGAGAAAAGATTAGACAACCTCTATTGTTGCTTATTGATTGGTTTTGAGAAGAAAGAGATGATGATGAGGTACATAACCTTTATGTCTGGTTTACACCACCATGTAGTCCTTGGGGGTTTTGATAGAAGGCATTTTATTGCAAACATTTGAACCACTTTTCTTGTTGGAAGTTGTAGATTAATTTATTAACTGAATTTTTCCTTTTTTTCTTTTGTACAACTTTTCTGTTTTGCTTTGTATATTCAAATTTAATTAGATTCATTGGAATTTTGAAAATAATACACTGGCACTTTTATATAGTATGTACCTAGCTTTAAATTTGCTCTTAAAATTAATTTAAAAAAAAAATTTAATAATCAATAATGTGTTCAATATAATAAATTTTCAAAAAAAAACCCCATCAAATACGCCATCCATACTATCTCATATAAATATATATAATTGAAAAAGCACCATTCAGGTGTGGTCGATGCCAGTGCCGGCTGACTGGTCCCATGCTGGTGGCACATAAAAAGCACCATTCGAGTGTAGCCGATGCTAGTACTACCTGACTGGCCCTTGTGCCAGTGACATGTAAAAAGTAACATTCAAGTATGGTCATTGCCAGTGCCGCCTGACTGGCCCTTGTGCCGGTGGCACGGGAAAAGCACCATTCAAGCGTGGTTGTTACCAGTGCCTCCTGACTGGCCCTTGTACTGGTAGCACATAAAAAGCACCATTCGAGCATGGTTGTTGCCAGTACCACCTGACTGGTCCTTGTGCCAGTGGCACATAAAAAGTGCCATTCAAGCATGGTCATTGCCAGTGCCGCCTGACTGGCCCTTGTGCCAGTGGCACGTAAAAAGCACTGTTCGAGTGTAGTCAATGCCAGTGCCGGCTGACTGGCCCTTGTGCTGGTGGCACATATAAAGCACCATTCAAGCGTGCTTTCATGCCAGTGGCATGTAAAAAGCACCCACTACACTCTCAGAGTGGTTGGCGTTAGGAAGGGCATCCAGCTGTAGAAACTCTGCCAAATCAGATTGGAGCCTGGTGTAGCCATCTGGTTCACCAGTCCCCAGTCAAATCGTCCAACCCATGCTAGCATGGAAAGCGGATGTTAAATGATGATGATGATGATGTGGTTGTGTGGTCGAGGAGTTCGCTTCCAAACTCTCTGGTTTTGAATTCCACTGCGTGGTATCTTGGGCAAGTGTCTTCTACTATAGCCCCAGGCCAACCAAAGCCTTGTAGATGGATTTGGTACAAGTCCGTCATATGTGTGTGTGTGTGTCCCCTTGTCTTCACATTAAGTGAATTGTAAATGAATATCACTGTCATACCAGCAGTATCAATTCCAATATTCTGCAAGATATGACTGGCCATAGGGAAATACAGCCATACCTGGAAACAGGTGAGGGCTCACAACAAGAAGGACATTCAGCCATAAAATGCCTGTCTCAATAAATTTTGTCCTACCTAAACAAGTATAGGAAAGTGGGCCCTTAATCAATGATGCTGCTGATGGTGATGAGGATATGAAATTTATGACAAATTTCTTTTCTTTTCTCTTATGCATCAGTAAATTATGGGTGCAAAAACCTCCATTTAACCGTTTTGGCAAACTTGATAAACGCGTTCTTGTAATCAGCCTAAAATATGTTAAGTAATAGCTCCAATACTTATAAAGTTCGTTCCATGTTATTTCCTGGAAATTTTGGGTGTGTTTTATGACTGATGTGCCAGCATCCTTCTTAGTTTTATCTAAGATAGACATCACTTAAACTGCCATCTTCAATAGAGAACTAAAATACAAGAGTGTGTTTTTGTTTATTTATTTTGCATTCCTCTTGAAAAAAAAAAAATGTAGATTTAGTTTCGTTCTCCCTTCACTGACAGAGATATTTTAAGATTTATGTGCAAACAAAATATGAGTTGTTGCTTAAATAATGTTTATAATTTTTTTTTTTTTCTAAAACTCCACGTTTTTATTTTATTCGTTATCAGTGGAATTTAGAATCATATTTGGAATTCAACATTCATACTCTGCAATTTTGTTATTTCACCAGCTGGAATCAATAACTTTTCTAGTTATCTATTCATAATCTCACTTAATGAATATGCAGGAACTTTTCCGAAAAAAGAAATAAAGATAGAAAGGAAGAAAGAAACCATGTGAAGCAGGAATCTCTAAGAGAAATATCAAATAAGTGTTAGCTTCTCTGTACCAGAATGCACACCAGATCTCCACAATATCACCATACATTCTGAACTAAAAACTGACTAATGCTCTGAATCATATACCATGAGGAGCTTTATTGCCAAAGCTATACACAGAATACCATTTTCAGGATGACAAGGTGAATACCTAAAGCAATTAAGTGCAACAGAACTATAATGATTAAATGCAGGAACTTCTCAGGAACATGTGGTTATTTGACTGGGAACTACTGCTGCTGCTGCTTATAGTTGCTTGTGGAGTAAGAGAGAAAGAGAGAGAGAGAGAGAGAGAGAGATGGGGAGGGAGAAAGAGAGTGGAAGAGAGAAAGAATGATTACAGTAAGTCCTCAACTATTGCGAGTGTTACGTTCCAGAACCTCCCACAGAAATAATTAAAATCTAAAAGAATATAAATACCTATTGGCCACAGAAACCTGCGATATACTGAGGTGTCCACGATATAAATTTACATATATTAGGCAGAAAAATCCTTGGTGTACTGAGTGCACGATAGGTGAAGCATGGTGTACTGAGTGTATGATAGGTGAACCGTGATGTATTGAGTGCGCGTTAGGTGAACCAGGATGTACTGAGTGCATGATAGATGAATTGCGATGTACTGAGTATGTGATAGGTGAAGCGTGATGTACTGAGTGTGTGATAGGTGAACCATGATGTACTGAGCGTGTGATAGGTGAAGCGTGATGTACTGAGTGCATGATAGGTGAACCGTGATATGGCAATGGATTACTTACTTATGGGATGACCAAGAGGGTGAATATTGTTTTTCTTAAGGGGAGAGAACCACTTCTAGGTTTATATTTTTTTTATCTTGAGAGATCTTTTTCTCAGAAAAAAAAATGGAAAGCAAGAAACCATGAGAAGCAAGAATCTATAAGTGAAATACCAAATGAATGTTAACTTGTCTGTGCCAGAATGCACACCAGGTTTCCACAATATCACAACACAATCCAAACTAAATGCTGATGAAAATACTCAATATCACTCAGGAAAATTTATGTGAATTTTATCGCTAAACCAATAAAATTTATCTTTTATCTTTTATCTTTTACTGATTTCAGTCATTAGGCTGTGGCCATGCTGGGGCACCACCTTGAAGAATTTTTAGTCAAATGAATCGACTCCAGGACTCAAATGGTGCTTTTTATGTGCCACCGGCACGGGTGCCAGTCAGGCAGCACTGGCATCAGCCACATTTGAATGATGCTTTTTACATGCCACCGGCATGAGTGCCAGTCAGGCAGCACTGGCATCAGCCATGCTCGAATGGTGCTTTTTACATGTCACTGGTATGGGTGCCAGTCAGGTGGCACTGGCATTGGTCATCCTCGAATGGTACTTTTTACATGCTATTGGTCAGCACCTCTATGCTGATGACCTTGCTCTGATAGCTGAGTCACTATCAGAACTAGAGGAGAAGCAAGCTCTAGAATTGAAGGGCCTTTAAGTCAATCTAGCAAAAACCAAAGTTTTAGTAAGTAGGAAGGCAGACAAACCACTTTTTATATGCCAGTCAGGCAGCATTGGCATCAGCCATGCTTGAATGGTGCTTTTTATGTACCACTGGCACAAGTGCCAGTCAGGCGGCACTGGCGTCAGCCATGCTCAAATGGTGCTTTTTACATGCTACTGGCACAGGTGCCAGTCAGGCAGCATTGGCATCAGCCATGCTTGAATGGTGCTTTATACATGACAGGTGGCACTGGCACCATGTCACTGATATTTCACTGTTTGTGAATGTATTGTTTGATTAAGTATAGAGTATGTATTTTCTGTGGAGGTGCATGTCTTAGTGGTTCGGGCATTAACCTCATAATTGCTAGGTCATCAGTTTAGTTCCCGGTGGTGTGTTATTTATTCCACGTTGCTCCAGTCTGGTCAACTAATAAAAATGAGTTGTATATATGTATTTGAAAGGGCCAGCCTTGTCATATATGGTGCATCATGTTGAATCTCCTTGAGAACTATGTTAAGGGCATGCATGTCTGTGGAGTGCTCAACCCCTCACGCATTAATTTCATGAGCAGGCTGTTCCATTGGTCAGATCAACTGAACCAATGATTGTCGTAACCAGTGGAGTGCCAATGCTTTTGCTGCTGTTCATTATTTGTCCTCCTGTAAAATATTAAAGGATTTTTTGCCACGCACTCTACTTTCTCTTATGCTCTTATAATCTTAATATATAAATCTGAAGTTGTGTGTCTGTGTAAAGCCTTTTTGAAAGTTTATAGAAATCCACATTTTCCACTTTTTCGTAAAAATTTTTACATCAATGGAATTTTCTCGATGTGAACTTTCCAGTGCAGTAATTAGATTTTTAAAATTCCATTTACTTTGTGTGATTTAAGGGAGATTTGGCTGTCGTTTCTAGCAACTTTTATATTTCATCCCTTCTACCTGGAACGCCATTCTTACACACGTGCTCAACATAAAAATATAGAGAGTAAGAGTAAAAGAGGGAGAGGGAGAGAGAGAGAAAGTGATACATACAACGTCATAGATAAGTTTCATCTCAGTATTCTTTACCTATTTTTCATAACATAGATACGTAAAAACACACACAACCACACATACATGACCTGTGACAACAACATACACATTGCTCTCAATCTCTATTCATTTCTCCCCTTCTTCCTCTCTCGCTCTCGCAAACGTATACACGTGCAAGTAAACACAATCATTCACATCGTGGTATATTTACAAAACATTGATGGCATAACTACAGA
>NC_068981.1:3633878-3639385 GCF_001194135.2 Octopus bimaculoides | reverse complement strand
TAGAATTCTGGCAAAACCGTTTAGCAACAGATCGCCAGCAATTGCTTCATCACAAATTGCCATCCTAGCTCCTGTGAAAAGGGATTACCCTGCTATGTATAATCAGGGCAGCGCAAAAAGTTGTTTTGCACAAGCATTTCTATAGCCAATTACACGTATGAAATTTACGTATGCTTAATGATTTTACGCAAAACAGCCTTCAGACTTTCCCTACTAATTTCATCGTCTTTTGAATTATGAACATATTTACATCATAAGGGTTTTTTCGTTGTAAGGCTTTCTTTTTTAGTTGATTTTCAGCTAGCAAGACTTATCGTAGATGGCATAATAAGTCACACCCGGACAAGGTCGGGTTATACTGCTAGTTCTTCTATAAACTCAAGCTTTTCTTACTGTAAGACATTATTTCTCTCTTAAAATTCAACATTCTGTCAGTTCTTCATGTGATTCCATGATAATTTTGCCCAAACATATTATCTTCTTGACATTAAACATATGAAAAGCAGATGTTTGTTTCTGTTAAGTGGAAGGTCATATCCTGTCAACAATATTGTTTATCATCAATGAACCATGAGAGATGATCTTAAGTTTTATGTTGGCTTTTCTCTTTTGCTATAATTTACAGAACCCTTAAAGGAAATATTTGTCTATTTAGTTCCTTGTGACATTTAAAATAGATGCAGGATGTATGTGCATACAAGTATGTATGTGTGGCTATGAGTATATACACATATATGTATGTACATGTATGTACATGTATGTACATGTATGTACATGTATGTACATGTATGTACATGTATGTACATGTATGCAAATATATACATGTATTCTTTTATTCTTTTACTCTTTTACTTGTTTCGGTTATTTGACTGCGGCCATGCTGGAGCACTGCCTTTAGTCGAACAAATCGACCACAGGACATATTCTTTGTAAGCCTTGTACTTACTCTATTGGTCTCTTTTCGCTGAACCGATAAGTGACAGGGGTCAAAATATAAATGGGATGGTTGAGTAAAAGAAGAGAAAATAGATGGTGCCAAGTGCCAGGGCATGCCCTTGAAGTGTGTGTGTATATATATATATATATATATATATATATGTAAATATATACATTCATATATGTATGCCTGTAAGTGTATATGTATGTATATCATTATTCAGTTTTACTTCAAGATTTCTTGCCAATGGAGAAAGAGCTGGTTTCTAACCTAGATCCAAGGCTCCATCATTGGAATTTCAACATTAACAACAGGGTATTTTTGTTTATATGTATGTATATGTGCAGATTTGTATGTTTTCTTTTATGTATGTATTCTCAAGCATATAGTTACATATCTAGACATGCTCATATATATTTAAATGATAAACTTATGGAAAATTTTATTGTTCCATGTATAGATTGTATCCATAACGCAAATATGTATGCATGTGCGTACACAACATGTATATATGCATCTATGTATATGTGTATGTATGGCCTTGAGTAGCCAGTAACACATATTTTTTAGGCAACAAAATTCTGAAGAATTTACTTCCTTTTATTTCATTGAATAAAAAAAACTCTAGTGATAGTGCCACGCAAAAAACACTTGAGATTGTGGCCCATAAAAAGCCCCCAGTACACTCTGTAAAGTGGTTGACATTAGGTAGGGCATCCAGCTGTAGAAACCTTGCTAAAACAGACAATTAGAGCCTGGTGCAGCTCTCTGACCAGCCAGTTCTTGTAAAACAGTCCAACCCATGCCAGCATAGAAAACAGATGTTGAATAATGATGGTGATTTACATGTATACTTGACACGACACTGAAAGACATTGGGTTGTGAAAGGTTAAAATTTAGGTTAAGAATTTAGTGAGGAAATGACCAATGGCATATTTGAGGTCAAAGCAATGACAAGATTGTATTTTTATTCCCCTTTCTTGTAGAATTCAAAAACAGAAAGAACTGAATAATTTAATATTCTTTCATATTTTTCGAATTCATTAAAATGAATAAAAAGAAAGAATTGTTTTTTTATTGATTTATTTATTTTTGTTTGTTTTAAAAACTAGATTTTGGAAATCTGTCTCTTTCCAAAAATAACTGGGAGCAGAACAACTTGTTTTTATGAATAGCTGCTTAATTAACTCTGGAAATCTCTGTCATCATATTGTGTTGAGTGGAAGCATTGTCTTTGTGAATTACTGCTGTTTCCTGTACTTAAATTGTTGATGGAATTTTCTGGAACAAATATCGGATGCTTTAGTAATACTTTCAGACAAAGTTGAGACCATCCTTCCTCCTGTACTCTGGTGATTAAGTACACACACACACACTTGAATTCATGCAGACACACATGCATATGAGTGCGCGCACACATACACACACACACACAAACACATACACATATACATGCACATACAACATACACACACATACACACAACAGACAAATACACATACACATCTTTTGCCTTTCATCCTTTACTTGTTTCAGTCATTAGACTGCGGCCATGCTGGGGCACTGCTGTTAAGTATTTCAGTAGAATGAATTGACTCTGGGACATATTTTTTAAGCCTGGTACTTATTTTATCAGTTCCTTTTGCTGAACCACTAAGTTGCATTGATGTAAACACACCGATACCAGTTGACGAGCACTGGTTGGGGAGAAACACAGACACAGTAACCCCCCCACACACACACGTATATATATATGTGTGTGTGTGTGTGTGTGTGTGTGTGTGTGTGTGTGTGTATGTGTGTGTGTGTGTATACATATGTATATATATATATATATGATAGACCAAAGAAACAGGCTTGGAAGGCATGGAAGAGTGGGGGTAGCAGGAAAATGTATCAGATAGCCAAAAGGGAAGCTAGGGGACAGGTATATATATATAGCCAAGGGAGTAGCAGAAAAGAAGTTTGCCAATGTTCAGCGACATGAGGACCAAAGTATTTCGGATTGCAAGACAGTATGTAAGAGAAAACCATGATGTCGTAGGAGAGAAATGTGTCTGCATGAACGATGGTGCCCTTGCGTTTAATGAGTCTGCAAAGAAAATGGCTTAGAGATGCCATTATGAAAGATTGCTGAATGTGGAGAATGAATGGGAGCAGGAGAGTCTGCCAAAGGTTGACCCAATTGAGGGACCAGCTACCCAAATTGACAGTACGTGGGTAGATAAAGCAATTAAGGATATGAAGATAGGGAAAGCACCTGGCCCACCAGGAATCCCCGCTAAGATGCTTAAAATGTTGGGCGGTGTGGGTTATGGTCTAGTGACCTGTATTGTAAATCAGGTGATACATGAAGGAGTCATACCCAATGAGTGGTGTAGTAGCACCATAGTCAATTGCTACAAGGGTAAAGGTGATGCTTTAGACAGAAATAACTACAGGGGTATCAAATTATTGGATTAGGTGATGAAAGTTACAGAGAGGGTCATTGCCCAACTAATTAGGGAGAGAGTTAGCCTAAATGAGATGCAGTTTGGGTTTGTGCCATGTAGAAGCACCACTGATGCTATATTTCTGGTACAGCAACTGCAGGAGAAATATTTAGCCAAAGATAAACCTCTCTACTTGGCTTTTGTTGTTTTGGAGAAAGCTTTTTACAGGGTCCCCCAATCCCTTATCTGGTGGTCAATGCAGAAACTGGGGATACACGAGTGGTTGGTAAGAGCTGTACAAGCCCTGTACAGGGATACTGTCAGTAAGGCGAGGGTTGGTAACAAGTATAGTAAAGAATTCCTGTTAGGAATAGGGGTCCACCAAGGATCAGTCTTCAGCCCCCTCTTATTCATCATAGTGCTCCAGTCAATAACAGAGAAATTCAAGACAGGCCACCCCTAGGAGTTCTTCTTTGTTGGTGACCTTGCTCTAATAGCTGAGTCACTACCAGAACTAGAAACAAAGTTTAGTGTGTGGACGGGCCTTAGGGGCAAACTAGCAAAAACCAAAATCTTAGTATGTAGGAAGACTGTCAAATCACAAACCCCTTCAGGTAGATAGCCCTGCTCGATCTGTAGAAAAGGCGTAGGTAGAAACTCCATGTGATGTACCCAGTGTAAGCTATGGACACATAAGAGGTGCTGCAGTATCAAGGGAAGGTTTACCAGGAAGATAGTTTTTATGGGCGTGGCAGATGTACACAGGCAATAAACACTTAAGATTTACAGAAAATAGATTCCATCACATGCCAGGGGGAGAAACTAGAAGTAGGTAATAGCTTCCGCTACCTAGGCAACCAAGTCTGTAGTGGGGGTGGTTGCTCTGAGAGTGTAGCTGCTAGAATAAGAATAACTTGGGCAAAGTTCAGGGAGGTGCTACCTCTGCTGGAAACTAAGAGCCTCTCACTCAGGATGGAAGGTAGACTGTATGCGGCATGTGTGTGAACTGTCATGCTACACAGCAGTGAAACATGGGTCATGACTGCTGAGGACATGTGTAGGTTTGAAAGAAATGAAGCTAGTATGATCTGCTGGATGTGTAATGTCAGTGTGCACACATGACATAGTGTAAGCACCCTAAGAGAAAGGTTGAGCATTAGAAGTGTCAAAGGTGGTGTGCAAGAGAGATAACTGCGTTGGTATGGTCATGCTACATATGGATGAGGACAGCTGTGTGAGGAAGTGCCACTTCCTAACTGTGGAAGGAACCTGTGGAAGAGGTAGACTCAGGAAGACATGAGATGAGGTGGTGAATGAAGCATGACCTTCAAACATTGGGCCTCACAGAGGCAATGACAGGAGACCGAGACCTTTGGAGTTATGCTGTGATTGAAGAGACCCGGCAACTAGAGTGAGATCGCAGCCATGCATGTCCGGCCCAGTTAAGAGTACCCCTAATGTGTTGGGCAATATGATATGCTTGAGAAGACCTGTTGAATCAAGTAAATTACCCCTGACTGACTCCTGTGCTAATGGCATGTAAAAAGCACCATCTGAATGTGGTTGATGTCAGGTCTGCCTGACTGGCTACCGTGCCGGTGGCACGTAAAAAGCACTATCTGAACATGGTCGAGTAGTTGGCATTAGGATGGGCATCCAGCTGTAGAAACATTGACAGATTTAGATTGGAGCCTGGTGCAGCCGCTGGCTCTCCAGACCTCAGTCCAACCCATGCCAGCATGGAAAACGGATATTAAACGATGTTGATGATGATAGGCTTCTTTCAATTTCTAACTATCAAGTCCACTTTCAGGGTTATTCTGGAAGACATTTGCCCAAGATGCCACACAGTGGGACTGAACCTGGAACCATGTAACTGGAAAGCAAACTTCTATCTATCTGTCTTTGTATCTATCTATCTATCTATCTGTCTGTCTGTCTGTCTATCTGTCTGTCTGTCTGTCTGTCGGTATGTCTGTTGGTTTGTTTGTTGTCGGTCTGTCTGTCTATCAGAGTAAGCACATAAATGTGAAACAAGGTGGAAAAAAATAGTACTTGAATACCAGAGGTAGAGTAATATGCTTTATTAAAAAGCATATTGCTCTATCTATCTGTCTGTCTGTCTGTATATATATAT
>NC_068981.1:3630069-3632569 GCF_001194135.2 Octopus bimaculoides | reverse complement strand
GTCCCATTAATACATTCTTCCACTGCTCTCGGGATCAATTCTGTAGGTTTTTACTCAACTCTAAATGCTTTACAATGTTTGTTTTTGAAAGTAGTGGTTTTGCGATTACAGCCCTCCCATGAAATCCTGCTTTATGCAGCTACCAGCGAACAGTTTTTGTGGAAACTGGGTTCTTGAGGTGGTCATTAAGCTCTCCAGTAATTTTGGGAGCTGTACTTTTGTGATCCTTTCTTACAATTTGTGTAAGAGTCCGACAGTCCCTATCTGAAAGTTTTGGTTTTCTTCCAGAGTTTTGTTTCGACAAGGAGGTTTTTCCCTCTTTCTCAAAGGCTGTCCTTACTTTCGAGACAGTACTTCTTGATACACCAAACATTTTGGATGTTTTCATTATGCTAGCACTTGCCATACAAGCACCAACAATTTGACCTCTTTGAAAGTCCAACAGATCTGTCATTTTAATGAATTTTAATTACCTATTTCTGATGATATTTGGAAAGAAACAGCAATTTTAGCAAAACATATTAAGCAACACTAATAATAAATCAAAAAACATAAAAATAAACAAGCTTTTGACAGTTTTATAGATATTTCAAGATTCTGATTGCTATGATGCTAGGTGTTTCCATTATTTTGTGTAAGCCCCTGTATACACACGCATACACACACACACACACATACATATACACTGAGGATGAAGAACTCAGAGGTGTACGAGAGCCTCCCAAAAGTTAGCTCGAAAATAACACAGAGGAGACTGAGGTTAGCTGGACATTGATATTGCACCCAGTGCTCCTGTGGAAGCCCCTACATGGACACACTAGAAGAGGCAGACTGAGGAGGACATGTTGATGCCCTAAGGACAGGCACTGGTCTCTGGGAGACACAGGACATGGCAGCGATGATGAGGGGGCAAAGACTGCTGGAAAGTACTCGTCCATGGATCTTAGGAATTTTACTCACTCTTGAAGATATATATATATACGTATTCCCATCCAAAATTGAAATGTGTTCCAACACTCCCATGTGGTACACTTGATCAATTGTGAAAACCTTTCACATGAAACCGTTGGTAGCTTTATTAATCCACAAATAAAATGTGTGTGTGTGTGTGTGTGTGTGTGTGTGTGTGTGTTGTAAATTCAATAAAACAATGGAAGAAGACAACACAGAAGCAACAAAGTTCAAGATATACTGTATTAAATTTACATTTGAAAGAAGTAGGAGTCTTAACATTTCAGATGTTTATCAGAAGAAAGAGAAAAGAGAAACAATAGAGAGAAACAAGAAAGAGGTGAGCTGGCAAAATGCTTAGCGGTATTTCGTCTGCCGTTATGTTCTGAGTTCAAATTCTGCCAAGGTTGACTTTGCCGTTCATCCTTTCGGGGTCGATAAATTAAGTACCATTTACGCACTGGGGTCGATGTAATTGACTTAATCCCTTTGTCTGTCCTTGTTTGTCCCCTCTATGTTTAGCCCCTTGTGGGCAATAAAGAAATTAGAAACAATAGAGAGAGGGGAGAAGAGGAAAAGTCAGTGAGAGAAAGAAAAAAATCAGGTAAATGGTTAGGAAAGAGAGAGAAAGAGAAAGAGTGAGAGAGAGAGAGAGAGAGAAAGAGAAAGAGTGAAAGAGAGAAGGTAAGGAAGAAAGATGGAAATTATGAGAAACTAATCATTTCTCTCGTAACAGAGTACAAACAAACTATCTCACGAAACCATGTTTACATTACAACAACAACAATAACTAACGTTAAAACAGAAAAGATAATTAGTTCCATAAAGCCTGAGGACGGGGACAGCAGAGTTGTCTTACCCTGTTTGTATTCTTCGTTTTTTGTTTTTGTAATAAAAACAACATAAAAATGTCGCATATTTTTTATTAAGAAAATAACATTAATGATTGTTGTCTACAAACTATGTCTGATTTATTTTAGATAAATATATATCTCTGCAGTGACGTTCCTACATTTACTGGCCAACTAGTAGTAGTAGTAGTAGTAGTAGCAGCAGCAAACAGCAGCAGTGGTAGTATTAGTTATAGGGCTGTTAACTACTGTTAATTGGTACATCATGTAACTTGGAAGATGCTGGTTATTGACGTTAACTGAATTTTTTTTCAGTTTTGCTTTTGTTTTTTTTTCCCCCGTCATTAATTTATCCAACAAAACTCCCTAGTATTTTTATTGTTATTATTATTGTTATTATTATTATTATTATTATTATTATTATTATTATTATTATTATCATCATCATCATCATCATCATCATCATCATCATCATCATCATCATCATCATCATCATTATTATTATTTTTTTATTGTTATTATTATTGATTATCATCACCATTATTATTATTATTATTTTATTATTATTGATTATTATTATTATTATTATTATTATTATTATTATTATTATTATTATTATTATTATTATCATCATCATCATTGTTGTTTTTGTTATTATTATTATCATTATTAAATCAATATTGACTTATGCAATTCTT
>NC_068981.1:3627369-3630010 GCF_001194135.2 Octopus bimaculoides | reverse complement strand
ACACACACACACACACACACACACACACACACACACACACACACACACACACACTCACACTCATATATAGTTGCTATCATTATCCATCAGCTCACAGACATCGTATCAGCCAACCCTCTCTCAACAATGAAACCATTCAAACCGAGCTGACTTGTTGAATATATTTAGATAAAAAGACGTAAGAAGAGACAACGTTATTATTGCCATGCACTTACATTTAATAACGTCTTATCAAATTAGTTTCTTTTCTTTGATCCAGACACAAAATAACAAGCTATGGTTGGTGAATTCTGTGGTCCTCCAGTTATGCAGTGCGTCTCTGCTGTGCAACAACGAGGATCCATTTGTTCAGTAGACTGAATTATCTGCCCTTGAACTAGCGTGTAAGAAGCTGAATATTTCACAGACATGTGTGCCCTTAATGTAATTCTTCGGCAGAATCAGCATGAGACAGCATGTGACAAAGCTCAACCTTGTACTCTAGGTACAAGGCCCGAAATTTTTGGGAGAGGGGGCCAGTTGATTAGACTGACCCCTAGTACACAAACTGGTACTTAATTTATCAATCCCTCAGTTAGATTGATTTGTCCTCATATAGGCATTATTAGTAAATAAATCATTGATAGGGTAATACCCATCCTTAAGTCCAAAATTAGATTAGTCCCCTGGTATGATGCCCATGAGGTAATTGGATGGTCCGAGCTTCTAGAAATCAGTAAGAATAATAGATTCTTGCAAATAGACATAAAAAAACTATTATGCCTGATCAACCTGATCATTCTTAATCAAGCCCTGATTTTTAGCATAATAAATTCCGATTTATCCCAACATGAAATAGATATTATATTTGCTGCATGAGCCACTCTAGTAGATTTTAATGGTAGATTATGGAGTAGATTAGACGGGGAGAATGCATTTAATATAGCAATGGGCTCATATGATTCTGCTCACGTCACTGACCTAGTCGGAATATGTATCCTTTCATTAATCCAGTCTTCCTTTCTGGAAGTAACAGGGGGTCTATATAGGGACGATGCCTTATTTTTTCTTGACAGAAGTTGTAAAGTACAGTTAGAAAGGCATAGGAAAAATTTCTTTAGACTTTTTAAAAATTTAGGACTAAACATTACTACGGGTAAAGATTATCGTAGAGTAAATTTTCTTGACGCTACCTTCTGTCTTGATACTGGATTATTTGAACCATTTCATAAGCCAAATGATCATATTAAGCACATTAACATAGCATCCAACCATCCACCCTCAATTATACGGGGACTAGTTAGGAATATTTCTACAAGAATCTCTAGATTATCCACTAATACTAAGATCTTCGAATTTCATGCAACTTATAATGCTGCTCTAGTTAGGGCTGAGTACTGTGAAAAGATTCACTATATACAAGAAGTAGGCATACTCAACACTGGTAATTCCTCCAACTGTGATATACATTGTACACCACCACAACGACGCGGTTTGAAAACTCACACAGATAAAGAATACAAGTCATATCAATAAACGACCAATTTGTAGCAGTAGAAATACTTATGATACAGCTAACACGGTAACAACGCCGGTAAATGGAGTCGCGACTGTTTCATATACAAATAAATACGATAAATGCTCATGCAGAGAAAAATAAAAATGTCCTTTGATGAATATCTGTATGAGTACAAATCTCGTATATAAATGTACTGTGCACACAAGGGGAGGGCCCTATGTTTACATTGGGCAGACAGCTGATTCATTTAAGAACCTTTATCATAACCAAGTCGCCAACTTTAAGACAATCAATAAGAGACATTCAACATCTTTGGCAGATTTTGTATGGTGACTGAAGGAGGATAAAATGAAGTACAACATTAATTGGTCCATAGTAAGGTATGCAAAACCATACAATATAATTTCCAGGAGATGCCATCTCTGCTCCGAGGATTCTCTGTCTATTCTGTGGACTAACGAGAAGGTAATTAATAGAATTTCTGAATGACTCTCGAGATACCTACATGCATATAAATCTACTTACGCACAATTCAGCGAGAATGAATTTTGACTAACCGTTAACTTAATGTAATTTAATTTACTTTAAGGTATGGATGACATAAGTTTAATTTTAACCTCCCCATTCTTACAAACACCAAGTAGATAACTAACTCACTTTGTGATCACGAGTGCACCAGACCTCACGTGTGCGTATGATCACATTTTTGTGGATGCTTGTATGAGCAAGTGTACTCACATCATGAATCTTGCCCAAGGGTGTTTATACACCCATATCTGTTAACGGTTATTTTTAATACTTTTCTCACTAGATTGCTCTTTTCTCTTTTTGCCATCTGTGATTTTATTTTTGATCATCTATATAAATGAAGATATTTCCTCCATCTGGCTGCTTTTCTCTATACAAAACAGAGAGTTATATTATGGAACAGTCGTTTTAATGAGTTTTATTTCTTTATCACTCGACGAGATACATCTGCACCACTGGATGCTCCTGAAGCAGTTGTTCAGTGTCCCACCCATGAGGAATCGATGGTAGATGTGTCGAAACAATTGCCGTGATTAATAATAAATTCTTGTATATTCCATCTTCCATATTTCATTTGCCATATATATATATATATACATATATATATATATATAT
>NC_068981.1:3625339-3627208 GCF_001194135.2 Octopus bimaculoides | reverse complement strand
AAACACACCGGCATTGGTTGTCGAGCGATGTTGGGGGGACAAACACAGACACATAAACACATACACACACATACATATTTACATGATAGTACGTGTAGATATATGTGCATACATATGTTCACATAGTGTGTGTGTGTGTATATATATATCTTTCTCTTTCTCTTTTACTTGTTTCAGTCATTTGACTGTGGCCATGCTGGAGCACCGCCTTTAGTCGAGCAAATGGACCCCAGGACTTATTCTTTGTAAGTCTAGTACTTATTCTATCGGTCTCTTTTGCCGAACCGCTAAGTTATGGGGACGTAAACACACCGGCATTGGTTGTCGAGCGATGTTGGGGGGACAAACACAGACACATAAACACATACACACACATACATATACATATATATATGATAGGCTTCTTTCAGGGGTATCCAACTGTAAAAATCCTACCAAAACAGTCACAGAAGTCTCGTGCAGGCTTCTGCCTGGCCGGCTCTTGTGAAACCATTTCACCCATGCCAGCATGGAAGGCAGATGTTAAACGATGATGATGATGATGATGATGAGCTTCTTCCAGTTTCCGCCTACCAAATCCACTCACAAAGCTTTGGTTGGCTCAAGGCTATGGTAGAAGACACTTCCCCAAGGTGCCACACAATAGGACTGAATTTGGAACCATGTGGTTGGTAAGCAAGCTACTTACCACACAGCCACTCCAGTACATGAATCGTATGAATTATGTATGTACATATGTATATATTCTTTTATTCTTTTATTTGTTTCAGTTATTTGACTGTGGCCATGCTGGAGCACCACATTTAATCAAGTAAATCTTATTCTTTGTAAGCCTAGTACTTTTTCCATCGGTTGTCAAATGATGTTGGGAGGTGGGTGGGGTGACAAACACAGACATACAAACATATACACACATATACATACATACATACATACATATATATATATATATATATATATATATATATATAATGGGCTTCTTTCAGTTTCTGCCTACCAAATCTACTCACAAGGCTTTGGTCAGTCCGAGGCTATAATAGAAGACACTTGCCCACGGTGCCACACAGTGGGACTGAACCTGGAACCATGTGGTTGGGAAGCAAACTTCCTATTACACAGCCACTCCAGCTGAATTGTATGAATTTTGTATGTGTATATGTTTGTATGAACGTATGTATGTTAATCATTGGACCGAAGCATAGAAATCATGTTGCTTAAGTTGTTAAGTGTACACTGGAGTGGAATGGTGAGAATTAGTGAATTAATTTGTGGTTTTGACTCTTGGTATTGAAAGGGGAAAGAAGGATGCTGGCTGGTTGGCTGGTTGGTTGGATGGTTGGCTGGTTGGCTGGCTGGTTGGCTGGTTGGCTGGTTGGTTACTTTGTGCTTATTTTGTTGGTTTTTGTTATATTCCGGGTGTGAAATAGCATTGAATTTGATAAAATAATTTGCCATTAATGTTGTCATGGACAATTGGTCTTGAATGTAATGAAGAAATGCGTATGTGCTTGTGTTTATGGATGCGGATGTATGTCTGTGTATGTTTGTGTGTGTGTATATATGTGTGTGTGTGTGTGTGTATGTGTATATATATATATATATTCTTTCATTCTTTTTATTCTTTTACTTGTTTCAGTCATTTGACTGCGGCCATGCTGGAGCACCGCTTTTAGTCGAGCAAATCAACCCCAGGACTTATTCATTGTAAAACCTAGAACTTATTCTATCGGTCTTCTTTTGTTGAACCGCTAAGTTACAGGGACGTAAACACACCAACATCAGTTGTCAAGCGATGGTGGTGGGGGGACAAACACAGACACAAACATATGCACACACATATATATATACATATATATATATATATATATA
>NC_068981.1:3622921-3625329 GCF_001194135.2 Octopus bimaculoides | reverse complement strand
TGAAGGCTTTTATTCATTCACTTGTCTCAGTCATTTGTCTGCGGTCATACTGGAGCACCACCTTAAAAAGTTTTTTAGTTGTAAAAAACGACCCAAAGACTTATTCTTTGTAAGCCTAGTACTTATTGTATAGGTCACTTTTGCCGAACTGCTAAGTTACGGGGACGTAAACACACCAACATCGGTTGTCAAGCGAGGGTGGGGGACAAACACAGGCACACAAACATATACATATATATACAACGAGTGTCTTTCAGTTTCCATCTACCAAATATTCACTCAGAAGGCTTTGGTCGACCCAAGGCTATAATAGTAGACACTTGCCCAAGGTACCACAGTGGGACTGAACCCAGAACCTTGTTGATGTTTGTTTTTATGTTCATTTATAATAAAACCAATTTTACATTAATCTGACGCGTTACTCTATACTTTTGTAGAGTACAAATTTATTATTCTTTTACAAGAATGTTGTTGATAGTGACTTCGAAGTTTCAGCCAATAAAGAGATCATATGACAATGGCTTAACTGACTGATACTTCAAAGTCACTGTCAATAATAGTCTTGTTTAAGAATAATTAAGATATCTATCTATCTATCTATCTATCTATCTATCTATCTATCTGTCTGTCTATCTATCTATCTATCTGTCTAACTATCTATCTATCTACCTATCTATTTATCTATCTATCTATCTATCTATCTATCTATCTATCTATCTATATATATATATTTATCTATCTATCTGTACATTTATCTATGTGTCTATCTGTCAGTCTGTCTATCTATCTATCTGTCTATCTATCAGTCTGTCAATCAGTCTGTCTGTCTGTCTATCTGTCTATCTATCTAACTCTCTATATATTTTTACACACACACACACACACACACACACACACACACACACACACACACATACACACATTCACATACAGTAAAGAGAAAGAGAGAGAAAGAAATATCACAGTATATGCTGTGTCATCTGTGCAGTAGAATAATGTATTGTTCAGTATTACATAAAGATCATTTATCAATGCATTTATTTTGAAATATATTTAGAAGAAGAAGTCTTGCTTCTTTTACTCTCTTCATTGTTATCAGATCAGTGAGTCAGAATCTGGAAGCTTCTTTCTTCATAAGTTTCTCATTTGCATTTGAATAGATTTTATAAGTAACAATAGATTTACTTCAAAAATATATTTTGTCTTAACTGTTCTTCTATTGGTTTTTTTTTTTCTCCTTATTTAACAAAAAAAAAATCAATATACATTTCTTTCTTTGTAATACTCAAAAATAAGATTTACCAATTGTATTCTTACTTGAAGCGCTATCACTAGCAAGAGAATGAAAATTCACAACCAGTTGAAAAATAAAGCAGTTTCCAGACTGGTGTTTTGAGATTTAGAAGAAAAAGAATTATTCTCTTCAAATTCTCTTCAAAAGCACAACTGTAGCTGTGTGGAAAGAAGCTTGCTTCCCAACCACATGGTTCTGTGTTCATCTCCTCACTGTGTGGCATCTTGGGCAAGTGTCTTTTACTATAGCCTTGTCCTGACCAAAGCCTTGTGAGTGGATTTGGAGATGGAAATTGAAGCATGTTAGATGTATATATATATATCTATATATCTGCCAGTTATGTGACACCAGCTCCTTTAGAATGTTGACCTCACGGAGGCAATGATGACTGACCGAGACCTTTGGCATTATGTTGTGCTTGAGAAGAAGACACATCAAGCCAAATAAAATCACTGTCATAGCAGATACTGGTGTGACACAAATGGCACCCATGCCGGTGGCACGTAAGAGCACCCATTACACTCTCAGAGTGGCTGGCATTAGGAAGGGCTTTCAGCTGTTGAAACATTGCCAGATCAGATTGGAGCCTGGCTTGCCAGTCTCCAGTCAAACCGTCCAACCCATGCCAGCATGGAAAGCAGACGTCAAACGATGATGATATGTGTGTGTTTGTGTTTGTCTCTCCTACACTTGACAACCAGAGTTGGTGTGTTTATGTCCCCATAATCTAGCAGTTCAGCAAAAGAAACTGACAGAATAAGTACCCGGCTTTACAACAAAATAATTAGTACTAGTGTCAATTCATTCGACTAAAATTCTTCAAGGTGGTGCCCCAGCATGGCCACAGTCTAATAATGACTGAAAGAAGTGAAAGATAAGATTTACCATTTGTATTCTTACTGGAAGCGCTATCACTTCCAAGAGAACAAAAATTCCCAACTAGTCAAAAAACAAAACAGTTTCCTGTCTGGAGGTTTGAGTTTAAAACAAAAAATCATAATTCTCTTCAAATAGACGTGTGAATTGTCTAATTCTGTAACGGAGTTTGGTAACGATTCTGGCTTTAAAAGCATGAATAGAATATGTTTGGAATTTGAAGTGGGAATGGAATGAT
>NC_068981.1:3619984-3622482 GCF_001194135.2 Octopus bimaculoides | reverse complement strand
ATAATAATAATAATAATAATAATAATAATAATAATAATAATAATAATAATAATAATAATAATAATAATAATAAAAAAATGCCCTGATGCAGTACCAGGCAGTGGCTCTCATGACTTCTGATCTTAACTGATTAGAAGTGCTATCATGTACATTGTTTTGTCTTGGTATAAAAAGATGGGCTGCAGCAAATATTCTGCTTAATACCACAGATTTGCTTGTCAGTTGTTTGACCTTAACCAGTTGAGCATGTCCTTTAGTGGCTGACGATATGTGCATGTCTGATCATGAGCAGAAGTAGTGCTTATTTTGATGGCTTACTAATGTATACAGTGAGTTTCTTTGCCCTAGGTGTTGGAAAGACACTCGTCGTGAAATGGAAACATAAATGAAAGAAGTCAATAATAATAATAACAATAATCCTTTCTATTATAGGCACAAGGTCTGAAATTTGAGGGGCTGGGGTTAGTCAATTACATTGATTCCCAGTATTCAACTGGTACTTATTTGATCAGGTTCCTTGTTGTAGAAGGGCCACATGACTATTTGCAATTTAGAAGAGAGAGTAGGGGTGTGACTGGAGTGAAATGAAGTGGAGAAGAGAAAGAAATGGAGGTGATGAGGTATGTGAGAAGACCTTCAAGGTAAAGACCTTCACCTAAAAAGTTCCCCTCTGAGGCACAAGTCTGGGTTAGGTTGTTTTATGAAAGATCCGAAGTCAGCCATGCACATCAACCTCCCCTCTCCACATCACTGATGTTATCCAAGGGAAAGGCAAAGGGGCCAATGCAGCTTGGCCCCAGTGACATCGCAACTCATTTCTACAGCTGAGTGAACTGGAGCAACGTGAAATAAAGTGTCTGGCTCACACAGCACACAGCCCAGTCTAGGAATTGAACTCATTACCTCATGCCTGTGAGTCCAATGCTCTGACCACTGAGCCATGCCACCCTCAAGGTAGAAGTGAGTAGAGGTGTATGGGAGGGGGGAAGAAATGGGAATGTGAGTGGGTGGAGGTTACAATAGTGAGTGAGAGAGTGAAATATGGGGAACGGGTGTCAGGGGTAAATAGAGTGGTTTCAAATTTTGGCACAGGGCCAGCAATTCCAGGGGAGAAGTTAAGTTGATTACATCGATTCCAGTGTTCAGCTGGTTCTTATTTTACCCCCCCCCCCCACCACCACACACACACAAATAAAAGGCAAAGTTGAGCTCAGTGGAATTTGAGCTGAAACAGGAAAGTCAGATGAAATACTGCTAAGCATTTTGTCCCGCTTGCTCAATGGATCTGCCATTTTGCCACCTTAAGGCAGGTGGTGTTGAATATAATGAATAACGACCAAGTGTTGAGTGAATAATAAGCAGAGGAGGTATTCTTCTGGAATAGAAACGAATTAAGTACCAGTCGAGTACTGGATTCCATTTAATATTCTCATAAAACCTGTCTCAGTAACTGTAATCGTATTAGAAGAATTTTTATAAAAACTCCAAGCTGTGAATATGAAAGAAGAATTTTCATAACTTTTTTTCGCCTTTTCAATGAAACAAATGATGCTGGTTTATCCTTTGGTGCATCGAATTATTTCAGATCAAACAAAATAGCTGGAGAAGAGCCGTTGCAATTAATTATTCGTAATGTTTCTTCGCAGAACAACATTAAAGGAATCGGTTTGTTTGATGACGTCACGAGCTTTCTACATCGCTAACCTTACTGCCGCAGTTATAATATCAATAGAAACACAAGATGCCAACTTGGTTCGAAATGACTCAACACTATTGTTCTGTTATAAACTCCATTCAGCATTAATGTGAGATAATATTTGCCTCGATTTGCAGTTTATTCCTCACACATTTTGAAGCAGGCTTCATCTTCAAAGGGAGGTAACAAGTAGTTCTAAGTGGTTTTATTTCATGAGCCAATGAGGAAGCCTCTACGGAGACAGATAGGCTGTTAGAAATAGCACCTGAATTTCTTTTGAAGCAACCCTTACTATCTTAAGATAATGTGAAGGCCCCGTGTAGAGGATGTAGTCATTGATATAAGCAAAGTAAAAACAAGTGGTCTGTTTGATTAGGATTCCATAACAACATAGGATTCTGCAACAACACTAACAACAACAACAACAGCAACCAAATAATTTCATGTTTTTCTCTTTTCATCTTTTCTTTTACCTTTTCATATTTCATTTTCTTTCATCATCCCTCTCTACTCCTCCCTCTCTCCATCTCAATCTCTCTTTTTCTCCTCTTTGCTCTCCCTATCTTCCAACTCCCTCTCTCCTTCCCCATCTCTCCTTCCCCATCTCTCTCTCTCTCTCTCTCTCTCTCTCTCTCTCTCTCTCACTTCTGCCTTCTTCTTTCCTTCATTGTTATATTTTTATTTTATTTTATGTATTTCCTTTTAGTTATTATTATTTTTATATTTACTTCTTATCACCTCTTCTCTCTCTTCCTCTCCCTCTCTCTCCTACCCTCTCTCTTTGTATCTCCCCTCCCTTTTT
>NC_068981.1:3615376-3618804 GCF_001194135.2 Octopus bimaculoides | reverse complement strand
TAATGATAATAATAATAATAATAATAATAATAATAATAATAATAATAATAATATTAATAATAATAATTATAATTTAACTCTTTTACTTGTTTCAGTCATTTGACTGCAGCCATGCTGGAGCACTGCCTTTAGTTGAGCAAATCGACCCCAGGACTTATTCTTTGGAAGCCTAGTACTTATTCTATTGGTCTCTTTGCTCTTTTGCTGAACCGCTAAGTTATAGGGATGTAAACACACCAGCATCAGTTGTCAAACGATGTTGGGGGGACAAATACAGACACAAACATATACACACACGTGCATATATATAGATATATATATGACAGGCTTCTTTCAGTTTCCATCTATCAAATCCACTCATCAGTTACAACAACAAGTGTTCCAGTTGATCCAATCAACAAAACAACCTGCTCCTGAAATTAACATGCGAGTGGCTGAGTACTCCACAGACACATGTAGCTTTAACATAGTTCTCAGGGAGATTCAGCATGACACACAGCATGATAAGGCTGGTTCCTTTGAACTACAGGTACAACTCATTTTTGCCAGCTGAGTGGACTGGAGCAACGTGAAATAAAATGTCTTGCTCAAGGACACAATGTGTTGCTGGGAATCAAGCTCAGGGTTTTATATTCATAAGCGAAATACCCTGACCACTAAACCACACACCTTCATATCATACCATATCATATCATATTATATATATCTTCCTAACGCCATCCACTCCGAGAGTGTAGTGGGTGCTTTTACATGCCACCAGCACGAGGACCAGTCAGGCAGTACTGGCAACAGCCATGCTCAAATGGTGTTTTTACGTGTCACCTGCACAGGAGCCAGTCCAGCGGCACTGGCAACGCCCTCACTCGAATACTGTATTTCACGTACCACTGGCACAAGTGCCAGTAAGGCGACACTGGTAATAATCACACTCGAATGGTGCTTTTTACGTGTCACCGGCATGGGGGCCAGTCAGTGGCCCTGGCAACGATCATGCTCAGATGGTGCTCTTAGCACTCCACTAGCACGGATGCCAGTCATGCGGTGCTGCCATCGAATTTGATTTCGATTTCACTTGCCTCAACAGATCTTTGCAAGCAGAGTTTAGTGTCCAATGAAAGAAAGGTACGCCTAAGTGGGCTGGTTACACCCCTGGCATATATATATAAAATCAAAATATGCAATAGGATATCAAGAAGTGATGCAGTACAACCGTTTCAAGCAACTCCATCTAATTGAACATTGCAATCATTACATCAATTTAAATGCAGAGCTATCATCAGTTGCACATGATTTAGGGTCTTCCCCTACTCAGCCTCCTTTTACAGACAGTAACTCTATACCCAATTTACTACTCCTAATGTCTTGACAATATTTATGACCATACCTAGCCATTAGCTGCCAACTCACTCTTGCCCTTCATTCTAAACAGACACAGTCCTTTAGTCTTAGATTTAGTAGTTGATAAAAAGACAAATAAATTAGAAATGCACCACAATCCTTTACGAGCTATGACCCCAGTCGGCTTCATGCCTTTCTTGGAAGTGTAGTCTATTCTTAGCTTCAATATCGACAACATGGATTTCTTCCATCTTCTTGCTCTGTTAAAGTATTTGAGAAAAAATTATATTAATGTGTCCAACTGGTTAAAATTCTGTTTATTTGTACAGCTGAGGATAGCTCTGCATTTAAATTCATGTAATGATAGTATTGTTCAATTAAATGGAGCTGCTTGAAACGTTCATACTGCATCACAACTTGATATCCTGTTGCTTATTTTGATTTTATTCACCTTACTTCGAGCTGTGCAAATAATACCGGACTGACTTGGTGCTTCAGCTTAAGTACCTAATTCAACTGAATCTCAATTTTTCATGGTTCAACCTTTATTTCACAGACCTTCTATTTATGAATGTTCTAAAATCTTCACAGCCTTGGTTTTTTGTCTCATTCTGAAAAAAAATTTTTTTTTATCACACATGCTGATATATGACCTTCATTGGACTCCTTATTCGCATAATCACTCTAAATTCTTCATCCTAGACTAGGTCCACTGCATCAAGGGTGGCTATAAGAGAAATCCAAGATGAGCTAATATGGAGGTAATGAAGTACATAAACTCAATTCGGCTAAACACACACACACACACACATATTTACATAGAGCACAAAAAGTACAGAATACTAAGAAGAGAATACATAAGTTCTTAACTCGACAGCTGTTTCAAGAGCCTCAGATTTATGTAATGTGCAAAAGGTCTTGGGTATGAAACCAGTAAATAGTCACACAGAGATATTACCTTAAGTCCAGCTCCTTTCATTCCTTCATCTGTTTATCTGTATCACTACCTCTCTCTTTGTCTCTGTCTGTCTGTCTGTCTGTCTGTCTCTCTCTCTCTCTCTCTCTCTCTCTGTATATATATATATATATATATATATATATATATATATATAGAGAGAGAGAGAGAGAGAGAGATACGATAGACTTCCATACAGTTTCCCCTCTCAAAACTCATTCACAAGATGTTAGTATGCTTGAGGCAGCCGTAAAAGACATTTACCCAATGTGCTACGTGTTGAGATTGAACCCAAAACCATGTGGTTATGAAGCAAATGTCTTAACCACACAGTCATGCCTATTCATTCATTCATTCATTCTTTCATTTATTTATGTGTTCTTTGTTTGAGAAATACCTCAAAAGTTTTCTTCCTTACAGCCTAGAACATATATATATGTATATATATATATACAAAATAAATGTTGAAGATGAATAAAAGCTCTGACAGTATTAAACAAACCTTAGTATTGACATCTTGTGAAACATTTCTATTTCTATAATGTAACCTCTTCCAAATGTCTTTACACAGCATGTGTGTGTGTGTGTGTGTGTGTGTGTGTGTGTGTGTGTTTATTTCTGTTGTACAAATCATAAATGCAGTAATGAAGATATTTTTGTTTTTTGACATGCTAAAATATTTTCATTTCAAGAGTTGAGTCAGAGTAACTTCATAGTTTTGCAGTCAGCTTCTGCATAACAATGCATTCTGTCCATTCACTATTATTGCTATGGCAATTATTTACACTTGTCTCTCCCTTCTTTCTTCCTTTTTTTCTTTTCTTCGTTATATACAATGTTGTGTTTTGCTGTTTGCTGTTTTCTAGCTGCTGCCGAGTTATTTCGAAGTTAAGTTTCTGCAGGATGTCTTTCATTATTATTTTCTCATTAAAAGATTCCTATGGCTATCGTAAAAATATTTTCTTTCAGAAGTTTTCCTGGATGACCAGTTGTATGACTGTATGGCTAGGTATATGATGGTATGGCTAGCTGTATGGCCTTGTGGCTACTTTTTGGCCACATGGTTAGTTGTATGGCCATGTGGTTATTTGTATGACATCATGGCTAGTCATATGATCCTGTGGCTAGTTTTATA
>NC_068981.1:3613239-3615366 GCF_001194135.2 Octopus bimaculoides | reverse complement strand
TAGTTGTATGGCCATGTGGTTATTTGTATGACATCATGGCTAGTCATATGATCCTGTGGCTAGTTTTATAGCTGTATGGCTAGTTGTATGTCCAGACGGCTATTCGTATGACAGTTTAGCCAGTTGTATGACCCTGTGGTTAGTTTTATGGCCGTATGGCTAGTTGTATGGCCATGTGGCTAGTTAACTGGGTAGCAAGTTCTGTAGTTGTAACGGTTAAGTGGGATGTATAGCTGTAACGGTTAAGTGGGATGTAGATGTATAGCTGTGATGGTTAACTGGGTACGCAGTTGCATAACCGTGTCTTTTGACTGGTTAAGTAGATGTACAGGTGATTAGTTAACTGGGTGGGTAATTTTGTGGCTATGATTGTTAAAAGGGTAGGGAATTGTTTCGCTGTAATGATTAAAAGGGTACTCTCTCTCTTTAACTCTTACTTGTTTCAGTCATTTGACTGCGGCCATGCTGGAGCACCGCCTTTAATTGAACAATCAACCCCAGGACTTATTCTTTGTAAATCTAGTACTTATTGTATTGGTCTCTTTTGCCGAACTGCTAAGTTACAGGGACATAAACAAACCAGCATCAGTTGTCAAGCAATAGTGTGCTGGTGGCATGCAAAACTGTGCCAATGGCACGTAAAACTGTGCCGGTGGCATAGAAGAAGTACTCACTACACTCTCAGAGTGGTTGGCATTAGGAAGGGCAGCCAGCTGTAGAAACCTTGCCAGATCAGATTGGAGCCTGGTGCAGCCGCTGCCTCTCCAGACCTCAGTCAAACCGTCCAACCCATGCCAGCATGGAAAACGGACGTTAAACAATGATGATGATGATGATGATGATATATGACAAGCTTCTTTCAGATTCCTTCTACCAAATCCACTCACAAGGCTTTGGTTGGCCTCGAGGCTATGGTGAAGACACTTGCCCAAGGTGCCACGAAGTGGGACTGAATCCAGAACCGTGTGGTTGGTAAGCAAGCTACTTACCACACAGCCACACCTGCGCCTAATTTTAGTATCTCATCTGCTTTTTTCTGCATGTGTGGTTCGTTACTCCGGCAGGGATGACATTTAAGCTATTCCTAATAAAGCAGGAACATGGCATGATGGGGTTGAAATAAGTCCCACTTAAAAGCATATCTGTCACTCACAAGGGAAGAAGGCTTGATGATATGTGCCAGGCTTTTATTAATTGTCTTAAGTTTTTACGTCACTGTGATCAGACATGGGTACGCTCTGGAGTCCTCTCACCCTGGTCCACAGGTTCTCAAAGTGGGACCCCAGCAGGCGTTGAGCGGGTCCAGGTGGGCACTGGTGTCCAAGGGGGTAGTGAGGGGGGCGTCAGAGAAAAAGGAGTCATTGGAAGGAAGGCAGTGGATTGGGGGACGCTATGAAATTATTATAACATTATTATAGTATTGTATACAAATTATATAATATTATATTAAATATCAAATGATTCAAAGAATATATAAATTAGTAAAATGTAAAATATTTATTTATATATAAAAATAGGGGTGGGGGTGCCGAGGGTATTATGTGGCCATGAGTGGGCAGTGGCCCAAAAAGTTTGAGGACCTCTACCCTAAACTGAATGGAAATTCAGGAGGTGACAGCTGAAGGAAGAGAGAACTGCATCAGCATTCAGCTGTTATTTGTTACAGTTGTGTAGACCAGAGTAAATGCGAAATGAAGGGCCTTGCTCAAGGGTATAATGTGCTGTTCGGTCCAAGAATTGAACACATGATCTTATGATTGTCATCTGGGTGTAACTACTTAACTGTGTGTCTAGAATTACATGCATAGCCACATATATACACACACATGCACACGTACATGTTCACATAGACATATACATACATAGACGTGCACTTTCACACATACGCATATGTACCCACACATACATACATACATACATACATACATACATACATAGCAATAGAGATAAAAGAATTAAAAGGAAAAAAATGAAAGAAAGAAAAGAAGGAAGAAAGAAAGAAAGAAAGAAAGAAAGAAAGACAGAAAGAAAGAAAGAAAGACAGAAAGAAAGAAAGAAAGAAAGAAAGAAAGAAAGAAAGAAAGAAAGAAAGAAAGAAAGAAAGAAAGAAAGAAAGAAAGAAAGAAA
>NC_068981.1:3608606-3612841 GCF_001194135.2 Octopus bimaculoides | reverse complement strand
CAATGTGAAATCATTTCCATCAACAAGTTAACAAAAACATGACTTTTTATCTTTTTTTTTGTTGTTGTTTTTTTGCAAGCTATCAAAACTGTGGTTATATTTTAATCAAAAGAAAATGGGAAATTATTGCAAGATGTTGCGATGTTCATGCATTTTTTGACTTTATATTCCAACATCATCATCGTTTAACGCCCACTTTCCATGCTGGCATGGGTTGGATGAGGACTGGCAAGCCAGGAGGCTGCACCAGGCTCCAATCTTGTCTGGCAAGGTTTCTACAGCTGGATGCCCTTCCTATCGCCAACCACTCTGGGACTGTAGTGGGTGCTTTTTACATGCCACCGGCATGGGGGCCAAGTCAGGTGGCACTGGCATCAACCACACTCGAATGGTGCTTTTTATGTGCCACTGGGACGGGTGCCAGTCAGGTGGCACTGACAGTGGCCATGACCATGATTTTACTTCACGCAACAGGTCTTTTGCCCGGCAGTTGAAGGGATACTTTTAAATTAGCCAGTTATGCAACACTGGCATTGGCCACAGCTACAATCTCACTTGGCTTGCCAGATCTTCTCAAGCACAGCATATCTTCAAAGGTCTGGGTCGACTTAACCCCTTCCACAGAAATTGCTGGCCATGTGCCAAAATTTGAAGCCAATTTAATTACACTTATAGCTTGGTACTATGGATCTCCCTTTAATGGATTTTGGAAGCAACGGACAAAATCACAGCATATCAACAACACCTCTTCACCATCCATGGTAAGTCTGATTTTAAATTAAACATGTTGTATATCTGAGCTCCATGTGTCTAACACATGTGGGCATGTCTACAAAGTCAGAAAACAGCACAGTTCCCATGACTTTCAGAAACATATTTTCACACTCAGAGTTGCTGAAGCATGGAACAAACTACCAGCATCAGTTGTTAGTTGCCAGGACACTGTATCCTTTAAAACCTCCATCTTTCCTGAAATTCACTGACACTACACCTGATATCCCCATCTCCATACGCATGCACCCATGTATATCATGACTCATACACTGTTCACTTTCTTGACTTTTGTACATAATTCTATGTACTGTACATGCACCTTTGATGAGTTGTCGTGCACCTGGGCACCGGACACAATAATTTCATTATTATTTACAGTGTACAGGTATTTCACACTGTCAGATTGGATTGTGTACTTGATTAAAAGTACTGTATTTATTCCTCTGTCTTTTGTCATGTAATTGTTGATATTAGCCACTCCTAATGTAACCTAACCTTAGTGTCAGTACCATCAGACAATCGGCTTCATCGGACCAATGTTCCACCCTTTTAGTCTATGGTTCCAAGATATCAATGTAATTCAAAAGTCACTAATTATATAACATTGCAGCAGTAAATATGAAAGCCTGTAGTACTTATAGGGTTACACGGTTTAGTAATGTTTCCTTTTTTGTCAGAGTCCAAATTCTGCTGTTGTAGACTTTCTGTCCCTCTGAGATCAATGGTATTGCTTCTAAGATCGGTAAAAGGCCTGAAATTGGGAAGAATAGCTAATTATAGTGACTGGTGTTTCACTTTACTGATTCCCAAAGGGATAAACAGAGAGCGTAAAGGACCAGAATAAACACTACCAGGTATTTTGTCAAACAGTTCTGATTTAAAATGGCAAGGGACAGAAATCAATAGGTTTGGATGAAGCCATTAAGGTGTAGCTGTGTGGTTAAGAAGTTTGCTTCCCAACCACATGGTTTCAGGTTCAGTCTCACTGCATGCCACCTTGGGCAAATGTCTTCTACTCCTGTCGCAGATCAGCCAAAGTCTTATGAGTGGATTTGGTAGATGGGAAACTGAAAGAAGCCCATCATGTATGTGTGTGTGTGTGTGTGTGTGTGTGTGTGTGTGTGTCTGTGGTGTTGTGTTGTGTGTGTGTGTGTGTATTTGTGTCCATATGTGTGTATGTTGTGTATGTGAGCGTGTGTGCATGTGTGTTGTGTTGTATGTATGTGTGTGTTGTGTGTGTGTGTGTGTGCATGTGTGTATGTTGTGTGTGTGTGTTGTGTGTGTGAAAGTGAATGTGTGTGAGCATGTGTGTGTGTTGTGTGAGTGTGAATGTGTGTTGTGTGTACATGTGTATTGTATGTGTCTGTGCATGTGTGTGTGTGAGTGTGTTTGTGTGTGTGTGTGCATGTTTGTGTTTCTGTTTCCTTGCCTTGTCACCGTGTGACAGTTGGAAGTGAGCATGACTGTCCTGGAAGCTCTCCCCTTTGATTCCAATCTTCTAAGACATGTCCAGCCATTGGGAAATATTACTGTGCTTGGAAACAGATGAAGGTTGGTGACAGGAAAGGCATCAAGCTGTAAGTTTATCTGGTCTCAACAAATTCCATCCAATTCATGCAAACATGAAAAAGCAGACATTAAACAATGATGATGATGATGATAATTATCTTAATTTTGTGGGTTTTTTTAAATTAGCTAATCAATGAATGATACATTTTAATAACTGAGAATCCACCCCCACCCTCACTGCTCAGTTGGATTCTATGGAATGTTCAGGGATGTAATAGGATAGCTTCAATAGATTATATTCCCTGTACAATTTGCAGCTTTATGCTAATGTAAGAATTCTTAATGTAAAGAGAAATTATATTTTGTGATTCTACACCATTTTGGGGTCTATTAGTGATGTAACTATAGATGGTCAAGGGAATGAGTCATGTGACCATCTAATAATGAAGGCTGAAATAATACATGTAATGTGCCAGTTGGAAAAGAGAGAGACACAACTGCGTAGAAGGCTTACGAAAGATTTATTGATATATTTCCATGCATCTGTCTGGGTTGTATGTTTGCTGTTAGCCATAGTGAAGTAGTCCACGAACAGCACTATGTTAGAACCTGTGCAGTGTTGCTGGTGCTGTGTACATAGAGAAGTTGTTGATGACATTGGTGAGAGACATGATGGTGGCAATGAAGATGGAGGTTGTTGGAACTGGCTGCTTGTGTGGTCAGTGGCCAGACCTTAGAAGGTCTGGAACCAAAGACCTTGAGATGAGGAGAAGTTGAATTTTTGTAAGTAAAAGTAGGCTCAAACTAAGGTTGAAAACAGACTGTCTCATGTGATCTTATTTAGGGACTTTGATTGGTTAGGTTGTATATTGGGGCTATACTCTTCACTCTTTTACTTGTTTCAGTCATTTGACTACGGCCATGCTGGAACACCACCTTTAGTCAAACAAATTGACTTCAGGACTTATTCTCTGTAAGCTTAATACTTATTCGATCGGTCTCTTTTGCCGAACTGCTAAGTTATGGGACATAAACATACCAACATCGGTTGCCAAGCAATGGTGGGAGGTGGGGGGGCGAACACAGACACACAAATACATGCACATACACACAAACAGACATGCACGCACACACCCACACACATAATGGACTTCTTTCAGTTTCTGTCTACCAAATCCACTCACAAGGCTCTGGTTGGCCCAAGGCCATAGTAGAAGACACTTGCCCAAGGTGCCATGCAGTGGGACTGAACACAGAACCGTGTGGTTGGGAAGCAAACTTCTTACCACCCAACCACTTAGCGGTATTTTGTCTGCCGTTACGTTCTGAGTTTAAATTCCACCGAGGTCGACTTTGCCTTTCATCCTTTCGGGGTTGATTAAATAAGTACCAGTTACGTACTGGGGTTGATGTAATCGACTCAATCCTTTTGTCTGTCCTTGTTTGTTCCTTCTGTTTTTAGCCCCCTGTGGGCAATAAAGAAGTATATATATACACACATACATATATTGAGGGGTTGTTATTATTGAACTAGCTTCTTTTATCAATATAGGGTCCACATACGCACACTCAAATATTTTTTATACAATCTTATAAATTTAGTCTCATAACATCAGCCAATTCATGTTACCGAATGGTTTCACACACACACACACATGCGCAGGTATACACACGCACACATGCATACCTACACATATGTACGCACACATAAACAAACACATACGCACATATGCATACACACACATGCACACATGCATACACACACACACACACACACACACACATACACAATGAAAACAAAAGACAAGATAAAGAAAGCATTTCTTATGAAATGAAGCCATGTTTTTTGCCTGTTACTCATTTAGAAAAATCATACGGTCTTTGATGCTGAATTCTTGTCACGCAAACATAACTACTTTGTTATAAAAATGTACATGATCATTCTTGGAGTG
>NC_068981.1:3606875-3608596 GCF_001194135.2 Octopus bimaculoides | reverse complement strand
TATATATATATATATATATATATATATATATATATATTTATATATATATATATATACATGTATGTATGTATGTATACACACACATATATGAACATATTTGTGTATGTATATGTATAGATAATAATACAGTTAAAATGGCACGTAAATAGCATCAACGTGATCGTTATCAACGTCGCCTTCCTGGCACGTAAAAAGACATTCAAGCGAGATCGTTGCCAGTGCCCCTAGACTGGCCCTTGTGCAGGTGGCACGTAAAAGCACCCACTACACTTTCGGAGTGAATAGCGTTAGGAAGGGCATCCAGCTGTAGAAACTCTGCCAGATCAGATTGGAGCCTGGTACAGCCATCTGGTTCACCAGTCCTCAGTCAAATCATCCAACCCATGCTAGCATGGAAAGCGGACATTAAACGACGACGATGATGATGATGATACACATATACATACATGCATGCATACATAGTTACACACATACATATATACATGTGTGTGTAGAGGCATGTTCATGTAAGTGTGTGTGTATATATATATATATATATATATACATAATTAAGGGATCAGCAACAGTTGCTTCACCACATATCCAAGTTCAGAAATAGCAGCTAAAGTGCTTGGTAAAAATTATTAATTATTAAGAAATTAAGAAATTAATAATCCTTTACCCTTTTATTTGTTATATATATATATATATATATATATATATATATGCACACACACTTATGCACACACACTTATGCACACACACACACACTCACACACACATACAGAATGAAAGAAAAGTTTTATGAAAGAAACAGAGAAGTAGAACTCAATACAAGAGTCATCATCATTGTTTAACGTCCGCTGTCCATGCTAGCATGGGTTGGACGATTTGACTGAGGACTGGTGAACCAGATGGCTACACCAGGCTCCAATCTGATCTGGCAGAGTTTCTACAGCTGGATGCCCTTCCTAACGCCAACCACTCTGAGAGTGTGGTGAGTGTTTTTACGTGCCACTGGCACAAAGGCCAGTCAGGTGGTACTGGCAATGACCACGTTCAAAATGGTGTATTTTACATGCCACCTGCACAAGAGCCAGTCCAGCGGCACTGGCAACGACCAAAGTTAGGGGTTGTGAATCCAACCCACTAAGGGATAATATCAATAAGTCATTGTCCCATTTTCGGTCACTAGATGTCCTTTTTTAATTATTGATATGACATAATATTTCACACGTGTTTGTATATTGTTATTATTGTCTTTTTAGTATACAAATAAACAAGTAAATTGACACAATACAATGTCTGCAAGTTGATGAATACCACCTATTCCCCTCCATTTTCTTATTGCTATATATATTTCAATATATTTTATACATCAGTGTATATACACATGTGTATATGTGTACATATGAATATATGATGTGGATGTACATGTGTATATATAGAGGCATCAAGCTGTTAGATCAGGTTATGAAAGTTACAGAGAGGGTCATAGCCCAACTAATTAGGGAGCGAATCAATTTAGATGAGAAATACCTAGCTAAGGATAAACCTCTGTACCTGGCTTTCGTTGACATGGAGAAAGCCTTTGACAGGGTCCCCCGATCCCTTATCTGGTGGTCAATGAGGAAACTTGGGATAGAAGAATGGTTAGTGAGAGCTGTGCGAGCCATGTACAGAGATGCTGCCAGTAAGGTGAGGGTTGGAAATGAGTACAGCAATGAATTCCGGGTAGAGGT
>NC_068981.1:3603501-3605640 GCF_001194135.2 Octopus bimaculoides | reverse complement strand
GGTGACACGTAAAAGCACCCACTACACTCTCTGAGTGGTTGGCGTTAGGAAGGGCATCCAGCTGTAGAAACTCTGCCAAATTAGACTGGAGCCTGGTGTTGCCATCCGGTTTCACCAGTCCTCAGTCAAATCGTCCAACCCATGCTAGCATGGAAAGCGGACGTTAAACGATGATGATGATGATGATGATGTGTGTGCATGTGTATATCAATGTATTGTTTTCAAATTTCTCAATTCTTCAAAGATACAAACTGTAAAAATAATTTTTTTGCTTGAAAGATTAAAACCTCTAATTTGATGGTTGAAAATAAGCAGGTCTCTCTGGTGTTGAGGTTATCACAACAGGCTCAAAACTAAGTTCATGTGAGTGACTCAGTCCAATTTTTTTTTTTTTTTTTTTTTTTACCCAAGGTATTTTCTGCCGGAATATTGTGAGCAATTATTGGTAGCTAAATTTCTATTTCAGTGACATAAAACATAAGAAGCATTACTCATACACAGACTAGGACCCCAAATTAACAACAGGCTGGAGATTGGTAATCAATGTATTATTTAGCTACATCTGGACGTGTGTAGGTTCATTCTCATATATTGTTTATAACAAAAAAAAAAAAAGAGAAGCTGCACGTATAACACAAAACTTAGAAGCGGCGCTACAGATGTACCAGCACACACGAGATTGAAACATAGCCGACCTCACGCGCTTCTCATGAGGAATTCCGGAAGGAGCTTCGTGAAACCACTACTGAGACGCTTCCGAAAAAAAAAAAAAAGAAAAGCCATTAGTAAACAGTTTATAGCAGAGACTCCATCTAAGAATATCCAAAGAAGGAATTGTATTCCGAAATATCATCGGACTATAGATAACGAAATTACAACAGGTATATAGTCCATTTTTGTATTATAGGGCATTGTTGTACCATTCAAAACTTTATATTCTTTACATAAAAAAGACTATTTTCAAAATATATCAGGAAATATTACTAATGGTATTAAAACAAATAAAACTTTGCCCCAGATATGCCAATGTGTTTCAATTGTTGTCATCAGTGGAGGGAGTAATTATACACATAATGACAATCATAATTACAGGAAGTAATTATACACATATAACATTCATAATACGATCATAATAATCATGGATTATCCCAGGTTATAAAGTGGCGAGCTGGCAGAAACGTTAGCATGCCAGGCAAAATGCTTAGTGATATTTCATCTGTCTTTGCGTTCTGAGTTCAAATTCTGCTGAGGTCGACTGCCTTTCATCTTTTCGGGGTTGAGGTTGATAAATTGAGTACCAATTGTGTACTAGGGTCAATCTAATTGGCTTGCCCCTCCCCCAAAATTTCAGGCCTTGAGCCTAGAGTAGAAAAGAATATCAAACTATACAAAGGCGGTGAGCTGGCAGAATCGTTAGCACGCCGGGTAAAACACTTAGCGGTAATTTGCCTGTCTTTACATTCTGAGTTCAAATTCTGTTGAGGGCAACTTTACCTTTCATCCTTTTGGGGTCGATAAATTAAATACCAGTTGTGTACTGAGGATCGATCTAATCGACTGGCCCCCTCCCCAAAGATTTCAGGCCTTGTGCTTAGAAAAGGATTATCCCAGGTTATTAGCAGTAACATGATAAAGCTGTCATTCCAATCACTAAGGCAGCAAACAGGCAGAACCATTGGCAACCCAGGGAAAATGCTTACAGGTGTTTCATCAGACTTTACGCTCTGAGTTCAAATTCCACCAAGGTTGACTTTGCCTGTCATCCTTTGTGAGGACAAGAAAATAGTACCTGTCAAGTACTGGGGTTGATGTAATCAACTTAACCCCATCCTGAAATTACTGGTTTTGTGCCAAAATTTGAAACCATTATTATTTCAACCACTGTTGTTTCATGCTTAATGAATCTGCCAGACAACAAACAGAAAATCTGCAAAGTATCATCATCATAAGCGCAGGATCTGCTGTGTGGTAAAAACCTTGCTTCCCAACCACATGGTCTCAGGTTCAGTCCCACTGCATGGCACCTTGGGCAAGTATCTTCTACTATAGCCTCAGGCCGACCAAAGCCTTGTGAGTGCATTTGGTAGACGGAAACTGAAAGAAGCCCGTCGTATATATACATATGTATATATATGTGTA
>NC_068981.1:3586891-3603157 GCF_001194135.2 Octopus bimaculoides | reverse complement strand
GAAATAAAAGAATAAAAGAACAACCATCGTCCTCATCTAACATCTGTGATCCAGGCTGGGCGGTGTGACAGGATCCACTTTGGCATGGATTTCATGGCTGGGGCCACTTGCTAATGCTAAGGATCTGAAATGAATGAATAGATGTAGGAGTGGCTGTGTGGTAAGTAGCTTGCTTACGAACCACATGGTTCCGGGTTCAGTCCCACTGCGTGGCACCTTGGGCAAGTGTCTTCTACTATAGCCTTGGGCCGACCAAAGCCTCATGAGTGGATTTGGTAGACGGAAACTGAAAGAAGCCCGTCGTATATATACATATGTATATATATGTGTATGTGTATGTATATGTATGTGTGTCTGTGTTCCCCCCCCCAACATATGTGTGCATACATATACCAGTGTGTGTGTGTGAATGTGTGTGTACATATACCAGTGTGTGTGGGGGGCGGTGTGCATACATGCATGTGTACATGTGTACGTATACTAGTGTGTGTGTGTATGTGTGTACATGTGTATGTGTGCATACATATACCAGTGTTGGTGTATGAGTTTGTATGTGTGCACGCACACATGTGTACATGTACTAGTGTGTGTGTATGTGTTGTAGAAATACATATACCAGTGTGAGTGTGTGTGTGTGTGCATACATTTACTAGTGCGTGCACGTACATTTACTAGTGTGTGAGTGTGTGTGTGGATGTGTGCATACATATACCAGTGTGTGTGTGTGTGTGTGTGCGTACATTTACTAGTGTGTGTGTGTGTGTGTGTGTACATATACCGATGTATGTGTGTGTGTGTGGATGTGTACATACATTTACTAGTGTGTGTGTGTGTGTGTGTGTGTGTGTGTGTAATCCTGCTACTTGACAGCCTGCTTTGCTCCCTTTCATTCCTCTGCCTCGGCTGTCATCGTGTTTCTCTGATAAGAAACACTTCAGTGCAAAAGCAATTGCACGCATCTCATCCATCCAAGAAATTCTCTGTTTAGCAAGAAAACGGTAATTCCATCTACCATGGTGTAATGGATAGCTTTTATCTTTTTGTCTTTTACATGTTTCAGTCATTAGACTGTGGCCATGCTGGGGCACCACCTTGAAGAATTTTTTAATTGAATGAATCAACGCCTGTACATGTTTCTTTTTTTAAGCCTGACACTCTTATTCTATTGATCTCTTTTGTCAAACTGCTAAGTTACAGGGATGTAAACATATCAACACTGGCTGTCAAGCAGTGGTGGGGAGCAAGTACACACTCACACATATGTATGACAGGCTTCTTTCAGTTTCCATTTACCAAATCCACTCGCAAGGCTTTGGTCAGTCCAAGGCTAGAGTAGAAGACACTTGCCTAAGGGGCCATGCAATAAAACTGAACCCAGGACTATGTGGTTGGGAAGCAAATTTCTTACCACACAGCCATGCCTGCTCCTTTGTATATAATGTGTGTGGGTGTGCATGTATGTATATGTGTGTGTGTGAAGGTGCTCGGCTTAGTGGTTAGGGCATTCGGCTCACAATTGTAAGGTCATGAGTTCAATTCCTGGCGACATGTGACGTTGAGCAAGTCACTTTATTTCACATTGCTCCAGTCCACTCAGCTGGCAAAAAAAATGAGTAGTATCTGTATTTCAAAGGGCCAGCCTTGTCACACTGAATATCTCCGAGAACTGCGTTAAGGGTACATGTGTCTGTGGAGTGCTCAGCCACTTGCACGTTAATTTCACGAGCAAGCTGTTCCGTTGACTCTATCAGCTGGGACCCTCATTGTCGTAGCTGATGGAGATACACACACACACACACACATATGTATATATATATATATATATATATATAGTTACGACCCACACCCAATGGGAGCTGCAGCTGCTAATGGACCACTTCTCCCAGGCCTGCAAGGACTTTGGGCTGACCATCAGCCTGAAGAAGACAACCGTCCTGGTGCAAGGCACACCAGCCCAACAAGCTGTCACCATCGATGACTACAAACTTGAAGTTGTTCATCAATTCACCTACGTTGGGTCCACCATCACCAACAACCTCTCTCTCGATGCCGAGATTGACAAGAGAATTGGGAAGGCAGCCACTACACTCATGCGCCTCACATCAAGAGTATGGATAAACCCAAAGTTGATGGAAAACCAATTATAGCAGCGACTCTATCTAAGAATATCTGAAGAAGGAATTTTATTCTGAAATATCATCAGACTATGGATATCGAAATTACAACAGGTATATAGTCCATTTTTTGTATTATAGTGCATTGTTGTACCATTCAAAACTTTTTATTCTTTACAAACAATTCACAATGCTTCAAGCAAACTACAACACTCTCCTAAAAATGGCTGTGTACAATGCCTGTGTCCTCAGAACCCTGTTGTATGGCAGTGAGACATGGACCATATACGCCCGTCAGGAAAAAAAGTTGAACAGCTTCCATCTCAGAAGCCTACGATGCATACTTGGCATCTCCTGCCAGGACAAGGTGACCAACACTGACGTCCTAACTCATGCTGGCCTCCCTTCCATGTACACCTTGCTGAGACAATGTCGACTATGCTGGCTTGGCTACGTTCGCCGTATGGAGGACGGACGAATCCCAAAGGACATTCTCTATGGAGAACTCACAGCAGGACAGAGAAACAAGGGCTGCCCTCAGCTGAAGTATAAGGGCGTGTGCAGGTGAGACATGAAGGCACTCAACATCAACATCAACTCCTGGGAGGACTTGACAGTGGACCGGACCAGGTGAAAAAGCACACTTCTCAAACAACTTCGGATCGGTGAAGAGAAGCTGTCAGCTGCAGAAAAGCGAGCCTGACATAAGGGATCGACGGCCGACAGACCAGAATCCACAGATGCGATCTATGCGACCGAGACTGTTGTTCTTGCATTGGTCTACATAGCCACAATGGGCGCTGCTCAAGCCAAGCAGCCCAACCTAGACAATAAATGGACAGATGTGATACCCATGGTCAACCATGACTGAAGGTGGCCCTAATATATATGAATGAGAAAAAGAAAGAAATGGACATATAGACATCAGTTTATTCAAAGATATTCAAATCAATATAATATGAAATTCTTATCCCTACAACCGTTTCCATCTCCAATTAGTTCAATTACAGAACTTAAATTAAATTAAATCAATTTAAAATTTTCATGTTGAAACAGGTTGGTTGGATATTTCATCAGGGGAGAATTTACCAGAAAGGAGTTACATTCTAGCATGTTGATCAACCCTTGATAGGCTCATATGTGTGCGTTTTGGCAATGTATGCATTTAAAAAAAGACGTTATTAGCATATATATATATATATATACATATATATATATATATAGAGAGAGAGAGAGAGAGAGAAATTATTATTTGTAAATCTCTGAACAAGAAACATTCAGTAAGAGTACTCTAGAGTAAATATAATTTGCCAAAATAATGTGGCAGTCCTGGTTAGGATGAATGTTACTGTTATTTAGCTCCAGGAAACATTGTCTCTAGCTGGCTATTGGATGCACTCTCTGCGCCCTTATATTTTCAAACAAGGGAGTTTAGTGCCCCCACTCAGCTCAGATCAATATCTGTGTACCAATGGTTTGTGGGTTATTTCTCTTCATCAGCACAGAATAATTGCTTGGATAGAGATGGTGCCACTAAATTCTTGTTCGAAATATACACTTTTCAAACTAACACACAGTCACTGATCTCATAAATAGAGAAATTATTATTTCTAAATCTCTTAATGAGAAACATTCAGTAACAGTACTCTGGAGTAAATATTATTTGCCAACATGATGTGGCAGTCCTGGTATATATATATATATATATATATATATATATTATATAGTGAGAATTTACAAAAAAACAAAAGACGAAAACGGGTGCCATCATCATCATCATCATCATTGTTTAACATCTGCTTTTCATGCTAGCATGAGTTGGGTGATTTGACTGAGGACTGGCGAACCAGATGGCTGTACCAGGCTCCAATCTGATCTGGCAGAGTTTCTACAGCTGGATGCCCTTCCTAACGCCAACCACTCCGAGAGTGTAGTGGGTGCTTTTACGTGCCACCGGCACGAGGGCCAGTCTGGTGGTACTGGCAATGGCCACGCTCAGATGTGTTTTTTATGTGCCACCTGCACACGAGTCAGTCCAGCAGCACTGGCAATGACCTCGCCCGAATGTTTTGTTCACGTGCCACCGGCACATGTGCCGGTAAGGCAACACTGGTAACGGTCACGCTCAAATGGTGTTATTTACATGCCGCCGGCATGGAAGCCAGACAGCTGTTTTGGCAATGATCATGCTTGGATGGAGCTGTTAGCGCTCCACTGGCAAAACAACAAACAGATGGATTAGTTTAACACTTGGGAAGTGAGAAAGTCTTTTACATTTCGAGCCTATGCTCTTTGACAGAAAGGAACACAGAAATAACCAGGGAGAGAAAATAGAAAAAGGTTTAGTGGCAAACGATCTATCATGGTGAATGTTATATATATATATATATATATATATATATATGTACGGTGTGGGGTGTGCTGGTAGTGGTTTATCTCCATCAGTCGCCTGGTGTTATTGTTGTTGTTGCTGTTATTGTTACTGCTGCTGCTGCTGTTGTTGTTGTTGCTGTTGCTGCTGCTGTCGTTGTTTTCTTTGAGCTGAAGCGTCAGTCTTTGTCTCTGCTTAACAAATGAGTGATCGCCCTCTCTTTTAGTTGGTTGGCAAGTAATTTGTCACTGACACGTCATCACGTGGCAAGTGATGACAAAATACTCTCACGTCAGCAAAATCTCAATTCTGTCTGGTTCGATTCCGATATTATTCACAGAAATTATTCAAGTGGTTATTCAATGAAATAATCTTCATCGATGTCATATGTACACAAGTTTATGACAAAACCAATAAACAGGCAGATCAGACTTATGTACGACATAACCATATAGCATGAATATGAGATACAAATACCAACAAATAACCTTCTCATTATATACATTGTGTGTGTGTGTGTGTGTATGAGCGTGTGTGTGTGTGTGTGTGTATGAGCGTGTGTGTGTGTGTGTGTGTGTGTATGTTTGTGTGTCTGTGTTTGTCCTCCAACATCGCTTGACAACCAATGTTGGTGTGTTCATGTCCCCGTAACCTAGCGGTTCAGCAAAAAGAGACCGATAGAATAAGTACTAGGCTTACAAAAAATAAGTCCTGGGATCAATTTGTTCGGCTAAAGGCGATGCTCCAGCATGGCCACAGTCAAATGACTGAAACAAATAAAAGAAAAAAAAAGAATATATATATATATATATATACATATATATATATATATATATAATCTTCATCATCGGCATCATAAACATTTAACTTCTGCTTTCCATGTCAACATGGCTCAGACAATTTGACAGATTCCAGTGAGCTACAAGATGGCATCAAACTCCAGAATCGGTTTTGGCAAGGTTTTTAATGACTGGATGCCCCTTCCTAATGCCAACCACTTTGGCAATGGAACTTTTGTATTCAGGCCAGGAAGGATATAAGGTAAAGTTGACATTGGTGAGATTAGAACTCAGAACTCAAAACTGCTGGAATAAATACAGCAAGCAAAGGAGTTTTATCTGATGCTTTTGCAACTCTATCAATTTACCAACCAACTTTGCCAATTAATTTCAATGAGGACAAGCCTAATGAGAGATTTTTATGATTTAGTCAAAATAAACCTAATGGAAGTTCCTAACATTGCACATTATGAGAATGTTGTTTTTTTTTTTTGGTTCTGTTTATTGTTTATTTCTTGTCCTTGTTTTTTTTTTCTTTATGGCCAGGTGGGAAATGAAAAACATCTGTAGAACGACATTCCATTCCAAGCACAGATGTTTTGTGCTCTAATCTTTTCATTCACTTTTCAAGCATAGTATCTGACAACAACAACAACAACAACAGCAAAAGCAACAACTACTGCAGCAATAACAGCAGCCACAATGACTACCGCGACACCAACAAAAACAACAGCAGCAGCAGCCACAACATATGCTTACTGGGTAAACTGCCAAAATATACCATTTTTCAAGTGGATATCAGAATAGTGTATCCAATATTTTACTAATCTTTTTGGCACTGTCACATATTTAGACTGTTATAAATCAGATTTGCATTCACTACAGGTAAATGACATGGTTTTTTTTTTTTGCTTTAGGTTTTTATTTTTCTGTCTTTTTCGTATTTGTTTTCTTTCCTTATTTTCTCAACCTTTATCACTGAATGTGTTGTTTGCTTCTTACAAGTCATCACAAATATGTCTTAAAACAAAGGTTAATGTCCTGCCAGGTGAGAGAACAATCAAGAAATGCCATGACCTGTTGTGTTGCAGCTTTTTAACAATTTATTTTGCAGTCATCCAAGGATTTGGACATTAGTTTTAAACACATCACGTGTAAGATTTTTGTACAAATAGATTGCTTTGACCAAAATAATGCCATAAAGAATAATAGATGAAACGATTTGTTTTATTACAGCTGTCATCATCATCATCGTCATATATCTGTTTCCCATGCTGGCATAGGCTGGACAGTTTTACAGGAACTTGCAAAGCCAGAAGCCACAACAGGTTCCAATTGTCTGTTTTGGCATGGTTTCTACAGCTGGATGCCTTTCCTAATGCCAACCACTCTACAGAGTGTACTGGGTGCTTTTTATGTGGCACCAGCACCAGTGGGGTTTCCAAATAGCTTGCAAGACAAAGACCTCTCAGCTGAGAGAGAGAGACTAGAACTAAGAGAAGTGACCATGTGCCAGGTGAGAGGTTAGAGTATAAGAGAGAGATGAAATAGGAAAGTTTCTCATTGGTAGATAAATCCATTTGACTGTCAGACAAAATAAAGGTTACATATAGGTGCAAGCATGGCTACGTGGTTAAGAAGCTTGTTTTTCAACCAAATGGTTCCAGGTTCAATCCTACCACATGACACCTTTGACATCTTTGGCAAGTATCTTCTCTGCATCATGACCTGAAATGTAAGATTTTGTTTCTTCCCTGATGACTGAGGCTAGATTTATCCAATAGTTATTGCTTCCATTACTGGCTGCATATTCTAATGAACTACATCTACCAAGATCTCCAAGCCCCTAGAAACAGTTGTTGGGCTTACAACACCCTACATCCTCCCCTTTAATTTTCGCTGTCATTTTGTACTCTGTGTAAGTTTGATCTGTTGATATATAACTATTTATTACAAGTAGAAAGATATATTTTTCCAACTCGTAAATACTGAGAGAACAGCATATATAGGATAAAATCCTTACAGAGCAGAAAAATCTGTCAGCAACCAGCCATGAAACTCAAATTCATATTCCTTTAATTTCCGGTCAAGGTGCTTTACCATTTAAGCTAAACTACCCACTGACAAATTCTTCTGAAATTTTAGAACTTATAAACTCATCTAGGAGCACTAGATGGAATAGAAATTACGTTTTATCCTATATATGCTGTTCTATCATTACTTACGCGTTGAAAAAATATATCTTTTTACTTATCGTATTTTAACATGTGTAAGGAACCCTCATGTATAAGGAACTACAATACATTTCAGTGCGTCAAAACACACACTTATGTTTGCTTACATATGATGTAATAAATATCTATATATTTATACTTAAATATTCATGATTTTGAGTCAAGTAAGATCAACATCAAAAATCAAATCACAGTCAAATGGAAATTGTAGTTGTGGCTGATGCCAGTGCTGTCTGACTGGCTCCCCATGCTGGAAGCACACAATAAGCACCATTCATGCGTGGGTCGTTGCCAGTTCTGCCTGACTGGCTCCCTGTCCCAGTGGAACTTAAAAAGCACCTAGTACCTTCTCGGAAGGGTTGGCGTTAGGAAGGGCATCCAGCTGTAGAAAAATTGCCAGATCAGACTGGAGCCTGATGCAGCCTCCTAGCTTGCCAGTCAAACCATCCAACACATGCCAGCATGGAAAACGGATGTTAAAGAATGATGATGATGATGATGATGATGGTGATGATGATGATGATGATGATGATGATGATGATTATGATGATGATGATGATGATGATGATGATGATGATGATGATGATGATGATGATGACGATGACGATGACGATGACAATGATGATGATGATGATGATGATGATGATGATACATTGTCTGAAAATCTTCATTCATTGCTCTCTTTCTGTTTTCATGTAAGCACAAATTCTCTTATTCTTTTACTTGTTTCAGTCATTTGACTGTGGCCATGCTGGAGCACCACCTTTAGTCGAACAGTTTGAACCCAGGACTTATTTCTTCTAAGCCTAGTACTTGTTCTATCAGTCTCTTTTACTGGACTGCTAAGTTACAGGGATGTAAACACACCAACATCAGTTGTCAAGCGATGGTGGGGGGACAAACACAGACACACAAATACATACACACACATACACACATGACGAGCTTCTTTTAGTTTCCAACTACCAAAAACTTTGGTCAGCCCAAGCTATAGTAGAAGACACTTACCCAAGGTGCTGCGCAGTGGGACTGAACCCGGAACCATGTGATTGGGAAGCAAACTTCTAACTACACAGCCACTCCTGTGCCTATATAGCCACTCCTATCAAACCCAGTTGTTATATCCAATTTGTTTGTCTGCATAATTGCCTCCATATCTGCTCACCTTGATTCCTCTTTCCGCCACTCTTTACCCTGCAGAATTGGTCTCTTGTAGAGGCATCGGAATCTAAGTTTGAATCATTTGAACATTACTGTTTTCTATACTGAGAATCTCTGGATCTCATCTGTTGACTACACACACACACACATCTATCCATACATACAGGCATTCGATCCAAACTACATTCAAATGTCGTATCATATCCCTTCAGCAACATCTTTTAACCATCAAGTGTCAAAGTGCATCCCTTGACCAAGTTTGCATACATGAGACTGATAACATCATAAGACTTGGAAGGCAGCTACTTGAGCAACACTCTTTGTCTGATAACCTAGAATACATGCCCAAAGAAGCCACATGACTTTACTGCAACGTATCATCAGATGAAAGGATGAGCCTACATGAGCAGAAGACTATGCATGGACATGTTGGTAGAAAGCTCCAAGATGATAGTAACATTGATCATGAAAGCAGTTTATTATGGAACAATAGCTGGATTACTACCTCCTACTTCGAAGGGTCTGTGTTCGCAATCCAGGAATAGGATATATCAACCAAGTACCTGATGCACAAAAGGGATAGAGATGCAAGAAAAGCCGTAAAATGTGACAACCGATACGCACTTTGTGGAATTAACACCGAAGACATCACATCATAAGCAGTTGTCCAAAAATATCATCATGGTATTATCTACTGATGAAACATCATGTTGTAGATAGGACACTTTATAATGAAATCCATTGGAAGGATAATCCCGAGAGCAAAGAAATAAGAACCCACAGTATGGTAGAAGCCATAGCCACTCATAATAAAAAGGAGCACTGGTGGAATGTCCCAGTGAAGACCTCAATAAAATGTAAGCACAATAGACCTGATATAATGATTTGGGATAGAGAAGAGAAACTGTGCACAGTTGTGGAAATTAGAAGTCCAGCGGATGTTAACATAAAGCTGAATATCAGTGGAAAAGAGAACATCTATGCTGAACTATTGAGAAATCTGCAGTTACTCTTTCCAGATTACAAGTTCAGGTTTATACCTGTAATTATTGGAGATCTGGGATATGTAACACGCTGCTTAAATTCCAATCTTGAAAAATTAGGCTTCTCAAAACCAGAAAGGAGAAAACTAATTCGAAGACTACAGATCCAATCCATCAGTGGAACTGTAAAAATCTGTAAAACTTTCCAGAAGTTTATCATTGAAATATATATATGAGCATGTCTAAATATGCAACTATATACATGAGAAGATATACATACAGTACCGCCTGAGTGGCCTTCATAGGATTTTCGAGCGAGATCGTTGCCAGTGCCCCTGGACTGGCTCTTGTGCGGGTGGCACATAAAAGACACCATTTTGAGCGTGGCCGTTGCCAGTATCGCCTGACTAGCCCTCGTGCGAGTGACACGTAAAAGCACCCACTACACTCTCTGAGTGGTTGGCGTTAGGAAGGGCATCCAGCTGTAGAAACTCTGCCAAATTAGATTGGAGCCTGGTGTTGCCATCCGGTTTCACCAGTCCTCAGTCAAATCGTCCTACCCATGCTAGCATGGAAAGCGGATGTTTAAACGATGATGATGATGATGATGATACATACATAAAAACAAAAAAAATATCCTGTTGTTGATGTTGAAATTTCAATGAAGGAGCCTTGGATCTAGATTAGAAACCGGTTCTTTCTCTATTGGCAAGAAATCTTGAAATAAAACTGAACAATGACATACGTATCTACATATGTACACACATACCTACTTATATACATACATACATTACATACATACATGCATACACACATACACACATGTACTTCCAAAACTCCTTGTAACACCTATTATTAGGGCTCCAAACAACCACAATGCTGAAGTGTGTGTAGGAACACTAAAGCTGCTCATCCATAATATCCAAGTTTATGCAGATATGTAACACACGTTCTTGGACTAACTTCTAGCTGTTTTGCAATGTCAGAAGCCTTCAAACAGGGTTCGTTTTCCACAATTCTCTTCAAACAGTGAAGCTTCCTTTCCGAGGGCTCAGGTCGGCCAGGACAAGAATCAGTTGATTCTTTTCCTTGGTTTTTGAATTGCACTACAATTCTATTACCAGTAGCAAGAGGAATTTGAAGATTTTCGGCAATTTTTTGCTAGTTAAGACCAGCCTCAGATTGCCCAACAATACAACAACCTCTTTGAAAATCTGACAGTTCTGCTGAATTTTTTGTGCGTGGCATGGTTACTCTTTACAAATGTTTAATATAATGGCACCTGGAATGTAAAAGAATAATTACATTGTAAATTCTACACCGCTGAAAACATATTAAGATGCTTAGATCAGAAATTTTGAAAATTAAAGGTGTCTATTTACTTCCTGCATGTCTGTGTATATATTTATTTAAAAACAGTTATATACTTTTGTGTGTATGTACGTATGTATAAATATATATGTGTGTGTGTCTCCATTTGTATATGATAAAGAAAATGAGTCTGCATGACGTGTGCATGACAGAACATGTATTTGGTTTCCAGCTATTCCTGCTGTTTTAATTGAAAGCAAAACTAGGTTGTAAAAATGATATCTTCATATAAAGAAAGTTTAGCTCTATTGATGAAAACTGTTGATTATATAAAGACTTTGCATGCTGTAGATGTGTCTCTGAATAACTGATTGTCTGGTTTGTGTGGTGAGTCTTGGTAAAGACTGAACTGTGAGCTCGCTATTGTTAACACGACCAACCTTCTATTTGCTAACACGGCATCATCATCGTCATTTAACATCCGTTTTCCATACTGGTATGAGCTGGATGGTTTTACCGGAGTTGGTAAAGCCAGGAACCACACCAAGCTCCATTTATCTGTTCTGGCATTGTTTCTAGAGCTGGATGTCCTTCCTAATGACAACCACTACTACACAGAGTGGACTGGGTGCTTTTTATGTGACACCAGCACCACCATCAAGTCTACTGTGGCAGACAAGATATATATATATATATATGTATATATGTGTGTGTGTATCTGTCATCATCATCATCATCATTTAACATCCATGCTAACGATTCTGCCAGCTCACTGCCATTATAATAATTAGTGGTACGTGCCTATCTATGGCGGGATGGTTTATTATATATTCAGCTTACACCGGAAGTAGCCTTTCCCACTCCCCATAGATAGGCATGGACCACTAGCATAGCCAGAGTGTGTGCTGCCCGGGGTGGCCCTTCTATTTTCTTCCCCCAGGCCCCACAAAAAACACATATTGCCTGCAGCAGACCCACGAGTGCTGCCCCTACTGCACCCTCCCCTCCAGCTAGGCTAGTGTGGAGGGCCACATTTTGCTCAGCACATTTGGCATTTTTGTTATAAATATAAAACATGTGCTTTCTATGATACTGTGTCGTTGAGCTGCTCCCTGTCTTTGATGCCAGTATCTGGATTACCTGTACAAGTGGAATACAAATTATTCGTGAAAGCCCATCTTTTATCAGAGCCACCAGCAATTCATAGCTGGCCCATTGTCTGTGTCCCTGCAAATACTGCTGTCCCAAAGATTCTGAGCTACCATAAAGGCATAGGTGTGTAAACATGTTGCTAAGCGTTAATTGATCTCCAAATGGCTTGTGTTGAATTGCTGTTGCTACGGTTGTTTCTGTTGCTATTCATGCAATAGGTACACCAGATGATTTCTTGACACAGTGAGTGACATAGTTTTATGCTGGCACCAATTGGCTCCTCTTCCCTCTTCCTTTTCTGTCTTGCATCTTACTTGGTAGCCTCACTAGTGCTGGTGCCAAAAGAATGCACCCAGTGTACACAGTAATGCGGTTGACATTAGGAGGAGCATCTCACCACAGAAACCAGTCAGGTGGCACTGGCAACGATCATGCTTGAATGGTGCTTTTTATATCCCACCAGCATGGGAGCCAGTCAGGCAACACTGGCAATGATCACATTTGAATGGTGCTTTTTATGTGCCACCAGCACATGAGCCAGTCAGGCGGCACTGGCAATGACCACACTTGAATGGTGCTTTTTACATGCCACTGGCATGGGAGTCAGTCGAATGTTTGCAATAATTTCTTTGAAAACACTGATATTTACTGCTACGTTTTATTGTTGCTGCATTTGTTGTTTGTTCGATCAAGACAGTTATTGCTGAGTAGTTTGTAAAATAGTAAACAGCCTATGAAAAGAATAGCAGGAAAATATAAACCAAACACAACAGAAGATCCTTAACATGTAACCACTTTGAAATCAGGATATCCAATTAAGTTTTATCCAATTACGTTATGTTGGAAACATATTTTTGCCTCCAATCATGTTTTTTTCTTGCTACTTCAATAACCATGTAACACTGGATACATCACGACTCCTGAGCTTCATATACTTAATTCTAATTGCTTGTTTAATGCTAGCTACATTAAATACAAATTTTACTGTTGTTTTTCATCCAGATGGTGTCTCTGTAATTAAGCTGAATATTTTTTATTGTATTCTATTGTTTCTTCTGCCTATTTTCATACAACATTGTAGAAGGACGGGATGAAAAGTTCACAAGATGACTATAAAGGTGTGATTTTACACCTACTAAGTGATTTTCTCATCACTACTTCAGCTAGAGTGGTGATGTTTATACTCTACTGTGGAAGTTACTAAAGTAGAAACCTGTCTAAAATTATCTCCCTTACTGAAGTAACTAAATTAATTAGTCATTGGGCTAATATTATCTGTTCTTAATTAGAAAAGTACTTTTAATCCAGTATTTAGTGTCTCAAGTCATTAAATATCTAACACTAACATTACCTCTATGCATACAGTTTATGGATTAAAACTAGTATGCTACTTGGCAGATGATGGGCAACTTTGGAAGTCTACTTATTTGTCAGGATGGTTAATAACAGGAAATATGATATTCATACAATAATTACAATTTCTATCAAATTTCTTGGAGCTTATAGAAAATAACTGTTTCGAATTTTGGCACAAGGCCAGCAATTTTAAGGGAGAGTGGGGGTCAATCAATTACATCGATACTTGGACTTCTACTTCGTTTTCTTGACTCCTAAAAAAATAAAAAAGCAAAGTTGACCTCAGCAGAGATTGAACCCTGGAAGTAAAGAGCCGAAAGAAGTGTGACTAAGAATTTCGTCCAATGCAGTGATTCCACCAAGGATTCTGCTCAGTTCCCAAAACAAAAATATTTCTTGCCTGAACAATAAAATGAATTTCTCATTTGAATAACTCTCCCTCCACAATTACTCAGATATTTACTCTCCTCCTCCTCCTCCTTTTCTTCTCCTTCTTTCTCCTCCTCTTCCTCCCCTCCTCTTACCTCTCTTCCTCCACAACCACCTACTTCACTCCTCTTCCTCCTCCTCCTCCTCCTTTTCTCACTTCTTTTTCCTTCTTCACCTCCCTCTAGTCCACTCCTGCCACCTATGATTCTTTCATTTTCACTATAAGTGTTTGTGTGTGTGTGTGTGTGTGTGTGTGTGTGTGTGCTTGTGGGTGTGTGCTTGTGTGTATGTGGGTGTAGTGTCCCTGTCTAGTCTATCTCTCTTTTACTCCTTCTCTTCATCTCTCTATATGATGCAAACGTAATTGAAGAAATCAATCAACCAACCAACCAACCAATATTTATATCATCAGCTATTATCAAATGAAAATGAATGTTACTTGAGATATAACATGTGACTCTGAAAGTATTCTTGGGGCACCATGGCTAATATCAGGAAACATGTCATGCGTACAATTATTGTAATTCAATTTTTATCAAAATTCTCGGTGCTTATAACAAAATGATGAAATGAATACTAATTTTCAAAAGCAAAATATTTATTATCTCAAAATTCAATTGAATTAAACAAATTTCTCCTTTGTATAGTCCCTCCCATCACTATTCTGTCATTTCCTCCTCCTCCTCTTCTTCTTCCTCCTCCTTTTCCGCTTCGTCTCCTTCCTCCTCTTTTTTCTTCTCCCCTCTTCCTCTTTTTGCTTCTTTCTTCTCCTCTTCCACCTCCTCATGCTCCACCTCTTCTTCCTGTCCTTTCTCTTCCTCCCCTTCTTTTTCTCCTTCCTCTCCCTCTTCCTCCTCCTCCTTTTCTTTTCTTCCTCTTTTTCTTCCTCTTCGTCCTTCTCCAACTCATCTTTTTTCTCCCTTCCCCTCTCTCTTCTTTCTCCTCCCCTTCTCCTCCCTCTCTCCTCTCCTCCCTCCTCTTCTATCACTTTGATCCTTTCTCTCTCATTGTGTCTGCTGTGTCCCTTGATGATCTTTTGTGGTCCCAGCATTTGGAACACCTATTGTAGGACTCCAAACAACCACAATGTGGAAGTGTGTGTAGGAACTATTATATAAACCTGTGTTTATCCTCATAGACCCAAGGCTCCCTCATTGGAATTTCAACAACATCAACAGGGTGTTTGTGCATGTTTGTATGTATGTGTGCAATATTTGCAGTGAGTGCATGTGCAGATGTGCACATGCACTGTTCTATGTATGTATTCTCATGCATATAGTTACATATCTAGACGTGTTCGTATATATATTTAAATGATAAACTTCTGGAAAGTTTTACAGATTTTTACAGTTCCAGTGATGGCTTGACTCTGCAATCTTCTAATTAGTTTTCCCTCATTCCTGGTTTTGAGAAGCCTAATTTCTCAAGACTGGTACTTAGACAGTTTGTTACATATCAAAGTGCCCCAACAATTACAGGTATAAACTAGAACTTGTAATCTGAGCAGAGAAACCTGTTAATTTATGTATGTATGTCATTATTCAGTTTAATTTCAAGATTTCTTCCTAATAGAGAAAGAGCCAGTTTCTAACCTAAATCCAAGGCTTCTTCATTGTGTGTGCATGTATATATGTATGTATGTATGTGTGTATGTATGTTCAGATTTGTATGTTTTATGTATGTATTCTCATGTATATAGTTACATATCTAGACTTCTGGAAATAGAAATAATATATTTCTAAATCTCTCAGAGAGATTTATGAAGTAGCAACACAATAAGGTGATAGTATGTTGTCAAATTAATGGGATAGTCACATAAAAGAGAAGAATGCTATTGTTATTTAGCCCTAGGAAACACTTTCCTGTTAGACTTGACGCATTTCCTGTGTCTTTATGTTTTCATGGTGTTTGCCTCCACTTTGAAAACATAAGGACACAGGAAATGTGTCAAGTCCAACAGGAAACGGTGTTTCCTAGGGCTAAATAACAGTAGCATTCTTCCCTTTCATGGGACTGTCACATTGAGTTGACAACATACTATCAATTTAACTTCTGGAAAGTTTTATACAGATTTTTACAGTTCCAGGGATGGACTGGATCCGTAGTCTTCAGATTAGCTTTCTCCTTCCTGGTTTTGAGAAGCCTCTGTGTGTGTGTGTGTGTGTGTGTGTGTGTGTGTGTGTGTGTGTGTATCACTTCTTGATTGGTTAGTAGCAAATGATAGACGTCTCAAACTTAATAGAACAGAGTTACTCATCTAACAGAATTATTATGAGAAAATAATATAAGAAAAAAAAAGAGGAGCTGTCATTTTGAAATCTATCAGGAAGACGCAGAAGTTACTTGAGGGGAAAAAATGGCTTTAAAATAATTGGA
>NC_068981.1:3580154-3584782 GCF_001194135.2 Octopus bimaculoides | reverse complement strand
TATATATATATATATATATATATATATATATATCCGTACATATATTTACTCGAAGGGCTAAGTTGGCCACAGCAGAATTTGAAGTTAGAATGTAAAGAACTGAAAGAAATGCTACTAAGCCATGCTAACAATTGCCAAAATATTGCTAAATTTAATTCGTTACTATCGCAGAAATCTCAATGGGAGGACATTTAGGCATTGAATCCTGGCATAATTTACAAGCTCGTTCTTTCTAAAAAACAACTTATCTTTTGCTCTTGTAACAGAATACTTGTGTGTGTGTGTCTCTGTGTGTGTGTGTGTGTCTGTGTGTGTGTGTGTGCATGCATGCCTGTTTCTCTGTGTGTCTGTGTTCATGCATGCCTGTTCCTTTGTGTGTCTGCATGCACATGGGGTATGTTGAGGGCGATGAAAGAGTTAAATATTTACAACTGCAACGTATTATTATAGCAATCTCTCCCTACTTATCTGCACCATAAACTCCCACTTATTCATGCTATCGTAAATCTAGTATTTTAGTCTTCTTTTGAAATGCTGTAATAAATACGAAATCCAAGAAAGCTGGTGCCGTGCTGAGACATTAATAGAGTCCATGACCTGATTTAGATTTCCAGTTGAAACACAGCTTCATTTACGTTACTTTACTAAATACCCATGAGTGAAGAACGTAATAGAATGCATATTTCCCCATATTTTCCACACTGTAAACCAGCGACTTGGTTTAATGAAGCAATGTGTAAAAAAAAACAAAAAACAAAAAAAACTATGATGTAATGTAAACTCTAAGAAGCAGAAAAAACTCAATGAAAACAGACACAATATTTTAGGGTGTGGTTTAGTTGCTTAAATAAATAAGTTCAAATTGTGTACACACGTTTATATTCTATCAAAATTAGGTTAGTCAGTAAATATTGAACGGTTAAGGGGTTGGGTACAGGACCAAACTATTCCTAAATCAAGTATTCTAAACCTTTTTTTTTATGATTCCAGACTTCCAAAGAATTGCTAAATATCTTCCCATGCCTCTTTCGCTAGACTGCTGAAGCAATCATCATCACCAATTATATCATATTCCAGTATGACTTCAAAATATAGCAATGCTTTGGTTTTATTATATTTATGGAGAACCTGGAACAGAACAGCTATGCGTTTCATAAGGAGTTTGTTGTGTTTATTTATAGAAAAACAGCAAATGACTTAGAGAAGCCTAACTACTGTAAATAGACGGGTGCCAGTATCGAGGTGTGCGGTAAGAAGTTTGCTTCTCAACCACTTGGTTTCAAGTTCAGTCCTACTGTGTGACACCTTAAGCAAGCATTTTCCACTATATCCCTTGGCTGACCAAAACCTTTATGGTGGGTTTGGTACACAGAAACTGAAAGCAATCTCCTTCTGTCATATATATATATATATATATATATATCATCATCATCATCATCATCATCATCATCATCGTTTAACGTCCGCTTTCCATGCTAGCATGGGTTGGACGATTTGACTGAGGACTGGCGAACTGGATGGCTGCACCAGGCTACAATCCAATGGCAAAGTTTCTACAGCTGGATGCCCTTCCTAACGCCAACCACTCAGCAGAGTGTAGTGGGTGCTTTTACGTGCCACCGGCACGAAGGCCATATATATATATTCTTTTATTTGTTTCAGTCATTTGACTGCGGCCATGCTGGAGCACCGCCTTTAGTCAAATAAATCAACCCCAGGGCTTATTCTTTGTAAGCTTGGTACTTATTCTATTGGTCTCTTTTTCCAAACTGCTAAGTTACAGGGACATAAACACATCAACATCACATTTACACAGCACTGGCATAGGTGCGTTAACACAGCACTGGCACCTGGAAGGACAAGCCTATATATGTGGAAGACAGCAATATTACTTAGCTTGACGTGCCTTAGCAAGTACAGCAAATCACCACATCTCCTGGTCCCTTGTCATTTCCTCAGTGAGGCCCTGTGTCTGAAGATCCTTCCTCACCACTTCATCTAGATACAGATATAGATAGATAGAGAGAGAGAGACAAACAGATGTAGACATGTTACCCTATTTTCCTCACTTACCCCTACACTGATTTGATATCCTCTGCACCCAACTCATTCCCTATCACTAACCATCTTCACTATATTCACTCAGTACATCCACCTTCCCCCCCATCTTCTATCCTATTCTGTCACATATTCATGTTGTACCTGAACCTCACATCCATTTCTCTCTCTCTCTCTTTCCAAGTGGGCAAGCCATATATTCACTTCTTTGGCAAGACAACTGCTTCTCTCTCTCTCCCCTCTCTCTCTCCCCTCTCTCTCTGTCATAGGTTCTTATTCCTCCAGTCTGTACCCCACTCGATAAGGGATCTTATTTTGCAGGTATTTGGCAACCTCACCTGTGCTGGTGCCACCTAAAAAAGCAACCAGTACACTCTGTAAAGTGGTGTTAGGAAGGGCATCCAGCTGTAAGAACTATGCCAAAACAGACAATGGAATCTGGTGGAACTCTCTGGTTTGTCTTTTTTTGTCAAACTGTCCAACCCATGCCAGCACGGAAAGAAGGATGTTACATGATGATAATGGTGATGATGATGACAACGACTGACAGACAGATAGATAGATTGATGGATATATATGTATATACATACACACTCTCACACATACACACTCTCACACATACACACTCTCACACATACACACATATCCTGTAAATATTAATAATGGTATTTTTATATAAGCTCAAAGCTTATGGCGTTCACCATGCAATGACTAAGGAAAATAGTCTAATAAAGGGGCATAGAAGCCCTCAGCAGAAAAAAAAAGGCTTTCCTATCCGCGTGGGATTGTAAACTATGGCGCCATATAACAAAACCATTCACACCGAAAGCATATATAGAAAATTTGTTTACATAAAGCAAATACAAACTAATACATTTCTTAAATTTGACAGAAAAAGGAAGGCTAATTCGCTGGTGTAAAGGTAACACACTTAGTTGTGTTAACAAAGGGATGTGGGTTCATATCCCATATGGATAGGAAAGCCTTCTTTTTTCCATCAAGGGCTTATATGTCCTGTTTTAGACTGTATTCATTAGACATTGCATGGTGATTGTTATAAGCTTTAAGCTTATATAAAAATACCATCATTATTATTGACAGGGTTGTAAAATATGGTACCGTATAACAAAACCATTTGCACTGAAAACATATGCATGTATGTATGTATGTACGTATGTATGTAGGTAGGTAGGTAGATAAAAAATAAACAGATCAATAAATAGATTGATAGATAGATGTTTATGTGTGTGTGTGTGTGTGCATGTGTTTGTGTTATTGTGTCTTTGCCTTGATATTGTGTGATAGTTGGATAGTTTGTAAACGAGTGTCACCCTCATGCAAGTGGTGTCCTTCACTTCCAGTCTTCCACAAAAGCATGTCTGGTCACGGAGAGAAATATTACCTTACTTGAAAATAGGTGAGATAATCAGAAGGACATCCACCTGTAAAAAAATACCCATCTTAAAACAAATTCCTTCCAACCCATGCAAGCATGGAAAGGGGCTATTTAAATGATGATGATGATGATGATGATGATGATTAATAGCTATTTTGCAAAATAACTTTGATTCACCTTTCTCATATCATGAATCGGTAAAATTCTGTCAGTTGAGTTATGTTACAAAATAGACGGAGAAAACAAACTACTATAAAACAAACACCTTCTTTAAAATATCTCAACTTCATTACAACATTAAGTCTAAATAATCTTGTGAGATTTTTTTCTGTCATTTCTTTTATGCAATCAAGCCATGGCATGGAAGGCCAGTAACTGACAAGGTTATTTGCAAGTTATCTCACACATCAAGTTGAATTTTCCACTTTTGCTGCTGGTTAAAAAATGTGCAGAATGTTGTTTCATGGTGATATGTAGTTGCTAAGGAAACCAGAACATCCCTTGCCTTCATTGTGAAGTTAAAGGGAAGCTGCAATCGAATCAAACCAAAATTGCTTGACATCTTGTCCAGACCTTTTCGAAATCAGCCCTATTTCTTGAGGCACAAGCGTGGCCGTGTGGTAAGGAGCTTGCTTCCTAACCACATGACTTCTGGGTTCAGTCTCACTGTGTGGCACCTTGGGCAAGTGTCTATAACTATAGCCCTGGGCTGAGTAGAATGTTGTCCTTATATTCTGAGTTCTAATCCTGTTGAGGTTGATTTTGGCTTTCATCCTTTCAGGGTTAATAAAATAACCGCCACTTGAGTACTAGGTGGTGGGGTGATGTAATCAACTGAGCCCCTATCCTGAAATTGCTGGCCTTGTGGCAAAATTTGAAACCAGCCTACAAAGAATTTAAAAAAGAGCTTTTAATAGTTTCATGCTTTAAAGATACAGACACACAAACATATACACACACATATATATATATATGTATATAGATATATACATATATACGACGGGTTTCTTTCAGTTTCCATCTACCAGATCCACTCGCAAAGCTTTGGTTGGCTCAAGGCTATAGTAGAAGACACTTGCCCATGGTGCCATACAGTGGGAATGAACCTGGAACCATGTGGTTGGTAAGCAAGCTACTTACCACACAGCCACTCCTGCACCTATATATATATATA
>NC_068981.1:3576849-3579938 GCF_001194135.2 Octopus bimaculoides | reverse complement strand
GTCGGCGTTCGATAGCTGCTGACCTTGGTGATATATATATATATATATATATATATATATATGGTGGTTGTCTACTCCTTAAACAGAGTTTGACCACCTCCTGCACCTACACCTTAGCCCTTTCATGGCGTCTGATGTGGCTTTTTAAACCAGACAGTGTTTTGAAAAAACACCCACACAGATTGCACCTCTGATTTACACTACCAATACCTGCAAGTAAGTTCTGCTCATTGTGGATCCTAACATGTCTTTTAAGACCCCCATTGGATTTGCAAACCCTCTGGCACACACCACATTCAAACGTGTGCACAGAAATATATATATATATAAATGGAACAAAAAGGCAATAGAGGGCATAAAAATGTTTGGACAGATAGACGACACAAAGGCAGACAAGAGAAACAACAATTAGAAGGACAGGCAAAAAAAGACGAGTTGTTCTTGGCTTTCATTCAGCAGTCAAGTCCCAGAAGTCATGACAATTTCGGGCAGTTACACTTGAGATGGTTCGATCTGGTTGCCCCCAAAAAGGTCTAACATAAATAAAATAACAAGGATGTCCAGGTATTTATGCATTACGGCCGTTTCAAGCAGCTCCATTTAATCGATCAATGAAAACATTACATCAATTTGAAAGATACTGCTCTCTTCAGATGCAGACAACCATATAAATTTCCAGTATAAAGGAAAAACCATTTTTTAAGCACAATTTACATCAGTACTAGAAGACAAAACACATTATTTCTCTTTGCTATGTTTGTTTTCTAGTACTGTTGTAAATCGTACTAAAAAAATGGTTTATCAAATTGTATTGGAAATCTATATGGTTGACTACATCTGAAGAGAGCAGTGATTTTCAAATTGATGTAATGTTTTCATCGATCGATTAAAAGGAACCGCTTGAAATGGTTGTAATGCATTAATACCTGGACATCTTTGTTACTTATTTCCTTTTTATTCATCTAACTTCGAGCTGTGTGGACAATACCGAACTGGCTTGGTGCCTAAATTTAAGTACCTAATTCAACTGAATTTTAATTATGTGTGTGTGTGTGTGTATACATACATACATATACACACACACACACACATACACACACACACACATACACACACACACACACACACACAGAGTTCAAATTTACAGAAAACAAAAAAACGAAGACAGATGAAGAAACAACAAGCAGGTGTGTTAGTTTGATGCTCAGGAAGAATGGAAAAGCCTTTGACTTTTCTATGTATATAAATTGAGGGGAAGAATACCTATAATCCAGGCTGTCATCTTGTTAGCACTTCATGTAGGAACCCTTCTCATGTAGTATTCCAGTAGCTGAAGAAACATCGGTTATATTTCAATTGATTATAATAGGGAGAACTTTGCAAATTCAAAGTATAATGAAACAAGTTTATTTCATGAGTTGCGTTTCAAATCATGATGCCTGATGATGTCAATGAACAATAATGATTCTTTGATTTTATTGCATTTTATTTTATTGCATTTTATTTTATTGCATTTGTTACATGTATTGTATAACTTTATATGTCGTATGGAATAAAAAGTGTTTGGTTATGGAAACGATTTTAACATTAATTTGAATTTCTATTTTCCTCATTTAAATTATTATTATTATTATTATTATTATTATTATTATTATTATTATTATTATACATACTTACATACATGTATGTATGTGTATGTATGTGTATAGATGTATATATGTATATATAATGTATAAAGGATCTTTGTAAGGCCAGAACAATGTGAAGTAAATGCAAGGCAAATCCCAAGAAGACAAATATATGAATTAATGTAGACCCCATTTTCATAACCAAATCAGGGAAAATTAGAGGAACAAAACACATCAATAAGACATTTTAACCGAGTCTGATTACTGCATATATGATGAAGGGAACGCTGATGCGTTTGGTTCCTTTTTTTTCCCTGATGAGAAGATTGCATTGTTTTACATCATTTTATTCCTTCTGGAATAATACTAATGTTTTCTTTGATACATATGTTGGAAGTATAAAGATTTGAATAACAACTGCGTTTAACTCCATTTATCTATTTATATATGTCATACAAAAACATTTCACTAAACTCTGGAATTTCTACTTTTATAAGTTGGCTGTTACATCCTTGGTACTAAAGTAAATTTTTGCTACCCTGGTAACTGTTTATTTATTTTTTCTGTTATTTGTTCACATTGAAAAAATACACATACATTCATATATATATATATATAAATGTAAGACCCAAGGATCAAAGTGTAGGAAGAAAGTGAGCTTCAAGCAATTCGTAGACCATCATCATCCTCATCATCATCGTTTAATGTCTGCTTTCCAATGCTAGCATGGTGAAACCAGATGGCTACACCAGGCTCCAATCTGATATGACAGAGTTTCTACAGCTGTATGTCCTTCCTAACACCAACCACTCTGAGAATGTAGTGGGTGCTTTTACGTGCCACCCGCACGAGGCCAGTCAGGTGGTACTGGCAATGGCCACGCTCAAATGGTGTATTTTATGTGCCACCCACACAAGAGCCAGTCCAGGGGCATTGGCAACAATCTCACTCAAAAGTCCATTACACATGCCACGGGCACAAGTACCCCAATAAGTCTTCGCAAGCTGAGTTTCGTGTCCAATGAAGGAGACGACATTGGCATGGGTGCCAGTCATCGAATTTAGTTCGGTTTCGATTTCACTTGCCTCAACGGGTCTTCACAACCGAAGTTTAGTGTCCAAACAAGGAAAGGTATGCATAAGTGGGCTGGCTACACCCCTGGCAGAGGCCTTGGATTTAGGTCTCACTTGGCTTGCCGGGTCTTCTCACGCACAGCATATTTCCAAAGGTCTCGGTCAGAAGTCATCGCCTTGGTGAGGCCCAATGTTCAAAGGTCTTGCCTCACCACCTCAGCCCAGGTCTTCCTGGGCCTACCTCTTCCACGGTTCCAAAAACTTTTGGGAACAATAATGGTTTATTGGGTTAGAAGGTTGTGGATTTTTTCCCCATCGAAGGACAATAAGCTGAAAAAATTATTTTATATTTCCCGGTTGGCAACCAGGGTTGCCAGGTATGTGAATA
>NC_068981.1:3573559-3574753 GCF_001194135.2 Octopus bimaculoides | reverse complement strand
CAGGGGCAACCTGTCTTGAACTCCTCTGTGATTGCCTGGAGGACTATGATAAATAAGAGGGGGCTGAGGACGGAACCTTGGTGGACCCCTACCTCTACCCGGAATTCATTGCTGTACTCATTTCCAACCCTCACCTTACTGGCAGCATCTCTGTACATGGCTCGCACAGCTCTCACTAACCATTCTTCTATCCCAAGTTTCCTCATTGACCACCAGATAAGGGATCGGGGGACCCTGTCAAAGACTTTCTCCATGTCAACGAAAGCCAGGTACAGAGGTTTATCCTTAGCTAGGTATTTCTCCTGCAACTGTCTCATATATATATTTTTTTATAACTAGAAATGCTTCTAGATCTGTTCCCATGATAAGATCAATAAGTTAAAGATGAAGAATGCAAAAAGAAAAGAGAATTTCATGAAACTAAGAATTAATATCAGAAGATTAATTTATTTACACAGGAGGAAATCTGACCTTTGTTGGCAAGCTTGGATCCGTTAAGAGAAGAATTAACTCTCAAAACTGGTACTTAAGACTTTCAAATTATTCTTAATTTCTTCAAGTATTTCCACAGGCAATATTTTACCATAACCACTGAGATAATTATGAAGGATTCAAAATTTGGCTAAGTCTTCACTTTCAATATGGCAACCCTAAATTGATAATTTCTTTACAAATATACAAATTATCTCAGGCTGATAATAACATGTCTGTTTGAGACATACAGCACATTTCTGTACTTAAGAAGACCTATCCACTACAATAGATTTGATATCCATAAATTATGGTGCCACATAAAAAGCACTGGTGATGGTGTCATGTAAATAGCATTTGGTACACTTTCAAAAGTGATTGGCATTAGGAAGGGCATCTAGCTGTAGGATCCAAGCCAAAACAGACTATGGAACCTGGCGTAGCTCCTGGCCTTGCCAGCTACTGTCTACTGTCCAACCCATGGAAAATGGACATTAAATGTCTACTATCCATTAAATGTCTGCTGTCCTGCCCATGGAAAATGGACATTAAATGTCTACTATCCATTAAATGTCTACTATCCATTAAATGTCTGCTGTCCTGCCCATGGAAAATGGACATTAAATGTCTACTATCCATTAAATGTCTGCTGTCCTGCCCATGGAAAATGGACATTAAATGTCTACTATCCATTAAATGTCTGCTGTCCTGCCCATGGAAAAT
>NC_068981.1:3563092-3573189 GCF_001194135.2 Octopus bimaculoides | reverse complement strand
ACCCATGGAAAATGGACATTAAATGTCTACTATCCATTAAATGTCTGCTGTCCTGCCCATGGAAAATGGACATTAAATGTCTACTATCCATTAAATGTCTGCTGTCCATTAAATGTCTGCTGTCCATTAAATGTCTGCTGTCCATTAAATGTCTGCTGTCCATTAAATGTCTGCTGTCCAACCCATGGAAAACGGACATTAAAGGATGATGGTGATAAGGGTTTTCTCTATATTTTAAAAGTCCCTCCATTACTTCGTTAAAATTAGAAAGTGACTCTTTCGTCGTACAGGTTTCCTTGTAAGAGAAGCAAAGCCATATAAGGAAAGGGCTCTGTTCTGAATATAACAAAATATTTTCCAATTTGGAAGTATCGATCAAGAAACCAGCAGGACTTCTTCAGAGCTTCCAGGATGTTCTCACAGTTCAGATGACTCCACATTGTCCTTGCCTTTTATGAAATCATAAATCATGAATTGATATCCTCTCAACTCCATTTTGTTCTGTTACACATTTAAAACAAAAGCTAGCATATTCATTGAACCACTTCCATGTTTATTTCTTTAATTTTTTATTTATATTTATTTGTTTATTTTGTCATTTTGACAAGTGACATTTTACAAAAATTCTTTGAAAGAATAAAAATATAAAAAAAAGCCTAACAAATGTCAAATAAACATTTTGTTATGAACTGAAAATATTTGAAGAACCAATATCATTCATATTGATCTTATTGTATCAATATTGATACAAAGGATACAATGATTAAATAAAAATGATTAAATAGGATTAAAAGGAGTGGCTGTGTGGTAAGTAGCTTGCTTACCAACCACATGGTTCTGGGTTCAGTCCCACTGCATGGCACCTTGGGCAAGTGTCTTCTACTGTAGCCTCAGGCCAACGAAAGCCTTATAAGTGGATTTGGTAGACAGAAACTAAAAGAAGCCTCTCGCATATATATATATATATGTATGTATATGTTTGTGTGTGTCTATGTTTGTCCCCCTCACACCACTACCATTGCTTGATAACCGATGTCGGTGTGTTTATGTCCCCTAGTGTTTTGGCAAAAGAGAATGATAGAATAAGTACTGGACTTACAAAGAATAAGTCCAAAGAATAAAGTGATTTGTTTGACTAAAAGCGGTGCTCCAGCAAGGCCGCAGTCAAATGACTGAAGCAAACAAAAAAAACAGGAAGGATATGATTAGATATAAATGATTGATCTGGAAGACACTACCATTGTACTTACTGGTGATGGGGACGTCTATTATCTTCTACTTGTGAGTCACTAGACTGCGGCCATGCTGGAGCATTGCTTTGAAAAATTTTTAGTTGATTGAATCAGCCCTGGTGCTTATTTTATTATTTTTCAGCCTGGTACTTATTCTATCGATCTGTTTTGTTGAACCACTAAGTTATGAGGATGTAAACACATCAACACCAGTTGTCAAACTGTGGTGGGAGACAAACACACACACACACACACACACACACACACACGATGTGCTTCTTTCAGCTTCTGTCTACCAAATCCACTCGCAAGGCTTTGTCAGTCAGTGGCTGTAATAGAAGATGCTTGCGCAAGGTGCCATGCAGTGGGACTGAACCTGGAGTCATGTGGTTGAGAAGCAAGCTTCTTACCACACTACCACATGTGTAAAGACTGAATATACACAAAAATTATTTAGCGTCTAACCCCAGCTACACCAGCATTTTAACTGGCAGCACCCTGGGTAGCAACATTGCCACACTTTCAGATAACAATTATTGTAAAAATTCTTCAAATTATCATTTGCTCAGCAGAATTACTGTACACCATTATAGATACATAAAACCATTAAAGTAGAGACCCATACCCCAGCTTTTGGTCCCCATACCCACAAGAAGTTTGGCTGCCACCCACAGTTAAGATCAGCTTGTCTAATTCTTAAGAAATTCTTCACTGCAGGCCCTCGTAATTCAGTTTTGGAAGTGTACATTCTCTAAATTTCATTTCACTTCGTTATCAAAGATGTAAACGTAATCGTTGAGCTTCAAATGTAGCCTTTTGTTGAATGAAAGAGAGAAAGACAGAAAGAAAGAAAGAAAGAAAGAAAGAAAGAAATAAAGAAAAAAAGAAAGAAAGAAAGAAAGAAAGAAAGAAAGAAAGAATGTAAAAAAGGCTTATCTTTTGACCTTTTACCCTTGAATTTGTTACTCTGATGAAGCCGTTATGAAATATGTTTGTGCATATTTATTAATGTGTGTGTGTGCGCGTGTTTGATAATTCTATCAAAACGTACACAAGTTTCCTGTTTGCCATTGATAAGAAGACACCAAAAGTAGAGAACGGTGATAAAAGTACAAGTTTTGCAGGAGCTCATTATCTTAATGAGAAAGATAATTGCTGTTGATTCTTACTTCCAAGCACATCGTGAATATAAAACTAAGATAAACTCAGGTAAGTAATCTAGATTATATATGGAGAAACATAACTAAAGCCATCTGAAAAAAAAAAAATCTTTGCTTTTTGCATTGAAAGCGAGAAAATCAATGAGTTTTTTTCTTTGGATTTGTTTTTTGCTAACAGCTGGCTTAGCCTTCTGCAAAGATGGTGGTGATGGCAGTGGCGGCGGTGGTGGTAGTGGTGGCGACCATCATCATCATCATTTTAATGCTTGCTTTACCATACTTGCAATGCATTGGATGGAATTTGTCAAAGCAGATTTTCCATTCCTGTTGCCAACCTTAATATGGCTCCAAGTAAGATAAGATGTCTCCATGACCAGTCACATTTTGCAAGGAAGACTGGAAGTGATGAATGCTGCTTGTATGACAGTGACATTTGTTTACGACTATCATGCAATGTCAAAACAGGTACACTAACACACTGACACACACACACACACACACAGACACACACACACACACACACACACACACAAATCAGGCTTCTTTCAGTTTCCATCTGCCATATCCCCTGAAAAGGCTTTGTTTGTCCAGGGCTATAGAACACACCTACCCAAGGTGCCATGCAATGTAACTGAACCCAAGACCTCATGGCTGGAAATCAAACTTCTTAACAGCACAGCCTTGAGTATAATACGCAGGAAATTTTTAGGGGGCTGTACCTCTGAAAAACCTAAACTTTGTGTATAATACGCACCCCTTCTCTAACTTGAGTCAAGGAGGTCTGTATAACGTCCTTTCTGTAAACATATATACGGTAATGTCCTTTATTATTGTATTTATAACATAATGCAAACGTGAAGCTTTTTTGTGCACTTTGTTTGCAGAAAATAAAGAAATAACACTGAAAAATAAATATTAAGTAAATTGCCTTTGCATACTTATTACTATCAGTTACAAGCCCAATATCACAAAATGCGTCTGAATAAACATTGCCGGACAGCAAATAGAGACTCGGACATTGCTTAGAAAATATTTTTCATTTTTAACCTCGTATATAGTACGCACTAGGGATTTTGACCTTTAAATTTTGGGAAAAAAATGCGGATTATACTTGAGGAATTATGGTACATACACGTCCGGCATAAAAAAAGGCATGCCGTTCTGGCCAGATGTCTAAAGTGTCAATATTGTCAAGTGCAATAATCAGTGTGAAACCAACAGAAACATTATGATCTTCTATCTGCCATAATCTGTAATATATTGATCAACAATATATCAAAATATAACCACACTATTTCCCATATTGTGTTTTTGTCTGACTTAATAATTCTTTCCAATTTTGGTGCAAAGCCAGGAAAGTAGTAAATCGATTACATCAACCTCAGTATTTGACTGGTATTTAACTTTATTGACCCTAAAACGGATGGAAGGCAAGGCTGATGCCAGCAAGATTTGAACTCAGTGTATAAAGAGCCAGAAGAAATACCACGAAACCATTTTGTCTGAAATGCTAATGATTCTGCAAGCCCACTGCTTTTCTCACCTGACTAACCAACTAAATAACCAATTAGCTCACTCACTAATTAACTAATAACAATGATAATAATAATGGTGGTGGTGGTGGTGGTGGCAGCAGCAGAAAGAAATCGTACCAGCTACTGATGAGGGTGCAATGTCTGTTGTGGCTGTACAGGCCCACACAGGAGTGGCAGTCATGCGTAAAGCGACTGCATTGAAGGAGCTCTCTGCCGGCACTGTTGGTTTTTCCTTCGGTCGAGTGCGACTTCTTTACCTGTTTTTCTTCTGCTTGCTTCATCCCCTTTTGCAGTATTTGCCTCCAGTGTGGGCAATCATTTGCAATCTTCTTCCATCTCAGGACGTCCAGATCAAGCAACTTCATAACTCTCTTACAGGCATCTTTGAAACAAACATGAAGTTGTCCTCGTGCTCTTGTGCTGGTAGCCAGTTCCCCATACAGGAAGTCTTTTGAGATCCTTCTGTCTGGCACACGATGAACATGACCGAGTCAATGCAAGTGACACTATTGCAGCAAGTTGTGTATGCTGAGTATCTTGGCTCGGTTGAGGACTTTGGTGTTGGTGATGTGGTTGGTCCACTTGATGTCCAAGATGCGTCTTAAATTACAAAGGTGAAAGACATTGAGACGCTGCTCCTGTCTAGAGTAGAGGCTCCATGTCCCACTGCACACCTTATAGACAACAATTTTGGTCTTTACGGGGGGTTCAAAAAGTCTCTCCACAGTGAGTTTTTACCTCCAAGATGTACTTCAAAACATGTAGAAGAGTCAACTTATGTACTGAAATTGAAGGACGGCACTTTCAACACCTCTTATAAGGTTTTTTAAAGCCTTGTAAAGTCTAATATATTCTTTTGTAGTCTTCTTATACCATCTTATAAATATTTATTTTGCAATAAAACACTTACTGTGGAGAGACTTTTTGAACAGCCTGTATATAATCAAGAAGAATGGGAAATTATACATCTTCCAAATTTATTTTATTAACATAATATTCTCTGTTCTTCTTTATGATGTCTTGATTTACGTAGTCCATGTGTTGCAGGCAATCCAATGAAATGAACTCAAGTCTTACTTATTGAGTGTGGTACAGTTTGTTTATGTTAAATGATTCTGTCTGTTTCTTTGCATTCAATGTGGTTAGCCATATCTGGATTATTTCAGACTGCTTATAAAGTACCTGCCCAGATTCCAAATCTCTATTCCTTTGTGTTATGTGTATATATATATATATATATATATATATATATATATATTCACAGGCACATATACATATGCACACAGACACATACACATATGCATATACACATATATATACACATATATATACACATATATATACTCATATGCATATACATACATATACATATACATATATATATATATATATATATATATATATATATATATATATATATATATATATATATATATATATATATATATATATATATATACACACACATATGCATATACACATATGCATATATATATATGTTCACACAAATGCATATACATATATATACATACTCATCCACATATTAACATACATGCACACAGACACATGCACATATATATATGTATACAAACAAGAATGTGTATATATACATACAGACAGTTGTATTTTCAAATGCTTTGATTGAAGCTTTGTATTTCTGCTGACGAACACAAAAGCTAAAGACAAGAAACGAGATCTTGGTGCAAAACATGAAACGAGAAGCAACTGACAACATCACTTGAATATAACAGAGATGAGGGTGAGTGTGAGGAGAGTGTAAAGAGAGAGGGGGGAAGAAGAGGAGAGATAGGGGGAGGAGAAGAAGATAAAGATGATGGAAGAACAACAACAGAAGATTTAGAGCAGAGTAAAGAGGAGGAAGGGAGAGGAGGTGGAGGAGGAAGGTGGATGGAGATGAGGAAGACAGGCAGTATTTTCAGTGCAATGCAGCTACTGCATCGTCTATTGATCGTCAAGAATGGCACTTAGAGAACTCTTGTTCATTTGTTTATGGTGTGGAAATATTTCGTTTCAGATGGCATCATCATCATCGTCGTTGTCATCATCATCATCATCATCATTTAAATTTCGTTTTCCTTGCTGGCATGGGTCGGACTGTTTGACAGGAACATGGTTTCTACTGCTGGATGCCCTTCCTAATGCCAACCGTTTTACAGAGTGAACTGGGTGTTTCTATACACCACCAGTGTGGGTGCATTTACATTGCACTGGCACGGATGCATTTTACATGGCAAAAGTGGAATATAAAGGAAATCGGAATAGAGTACCCAGTAGAACTGTTACAAAAGGTTTGCCTCCTTGGCATAACCAGAATAACTAGGAGAGTATTAGATAGTTGAAGAGAACAGGTAGCAAGCCTGCTATACATGCAAGACTCCAGGAGCTCCAGCAAAACATGAGTTAAACGTAATAATAATAAGGAATATATTCACAGACATGACAGAGTTGGGACCTATATACACTGTAAGCTGTGCCAACACTATGGGAATAACAACAGAAAAAGGATGGTATAGACATATGCCAGTAAAGGTCACAAAAAATAAGAAAGCAACCATACTCTGCGATATATCAATACACACAAATAGAGAAATTAAGGCCAATAGGCCGGATATAGTTGTCAGAGATCATGAAGAAGAAAAACTGTTTTCTAATTGAAATATCAATACCAACAGATAACAATGTGTGACAAGGCTGGCCCTTTGAATTACAGGTACAACAGAAACAAGAAGTAAGAGTGAGAGAAAGTTGTGGTGAAAGAGTACAGCGGGGTTCGCCACCATCCCCTGCCGGAGCCTCATGGAGCTTTAGGTGTTTTCAATCAATAAACACTCACAATGCCCGGTCTGGGAATCAAAACTGCGATCCTACGACTGCGAGTCTGCTGCCCTGTTCTATATTGGCATGGGCTGGATGGTTCAATCAGCTCTTACAAGTCAGAGGACTTCATTGAACTTCAGTATCTACTTTGACATGGTTTCTCTGGCTGGATACCTTTTCTAACACCAACCACTTTACATTGTGTACTGGGTGCTTTTTCCATGACAGCAGCACTGTTGAAGTGACCAAGTAACTCACAAGACAAGACCTTTAGACCGAGAGGTGGGTTTTTTGCCAAAGTAGAGTATTTGGTTCATAAGATGATTGTTGGGAGTAAAGACTAATGTGTGATACACTGGTGGAAAAAGAAAGGCAAGAAAGAGGACATTTTATTCTGCAATTCATTTCTATTCCTTCAACAACTAGAAATTGTATATTTGAAATGGTAGAATCCATTTTTAATGAAGACATGTTAAGCTGTATTAAGCATTTTAGCAGAGATGCTCTGAGCTACGATTAGAGTTAGTAGAGTTTTGCAGTAAAGTAAGGGAGATAATCCTCACATTAAAGAGTTCTACTACTTTTCTTCACAGAGAAAATCTTGTTTCAGAAAATAGATAATCATTGGAATTCGATATCACTACAAATGACATTGTTCAGATTGTAAACTTTATGAAGTCAAAATCTCTCAATAATAGATTCTTCAGTAATTTTTGTTCTTTAATCAGATCTGAAATCGAACATTTACAATATTATTTCATGATCAGATAACAATTTGATCTTCAGAAAAGTTCTGTTGTGAACTATGTCACAATCAAGTGAAGTAGACATTTTTTTTTCCATATAAAAAAACAACAAACATAATCATTCTTCAGCACCGATATTTTCAGATTCTAAGTGGGTGCTTCAATTAGCTTTTCTTTCTAATATTTTTTTTCCAACTTGGATGACTTAGTTATCTTTCTTCAACACTCTGATCATACAATTATTGGTTTAATGGACAAAATAAAAGAATTTAAAGAAAAACTATTTTGTGGAATAGGAAAATGGAGCACAAGAAGAAAAAAAAAAGCTCCATTTTTTTTTTTTTTCCCCCCAGAATTCACTCTACTAAGAGAAAATTATGATAATAAATTTAATGGCGTACAAAATATTATCTTGGAACCATGTAAGAAAATTGATAACGAAATTCAATTATTACATTCCAACAGGAGAGACTGAGAATTACAATTGGATGAGAATTGCATTAAGTGTCAACGTTAATGATTTTCTTGAAGATTTTGTGAAACATTAATAAATTTTGAGAATTGTTTAGTGAAATTTAAAAATGATCAGATACTTATAATTTCAATAAAAAGTCAAATCTATTAATGCATTCTGGAAAGAAAAGAAAAACAATTCTTCAAAATGAAGCAGTGCTACTATACATATAAATATAAAATATTATTTAATAAGCACAATATATGTTTTTATCTGCTACTTTTAGTTTCATGTGCTGAAAGCATGCCAGATAGTATTTTTTAACATGTCTGGTGTCCTAGCGCAACCATCAGGCACTGCCCACATAGCATAACAAACTAAAAATGGGATGATAGGATGAGAGAAAAAGTGAGATAAGGTGAGATAAGGTGAGAAAGAAGTAGATATATAACACACTGCTGAATTCTAGATCCAAAATTTTCAGTGGTTGTAAGCATATGGTTAAGTTCCTGTCGATGAATTGGAAAATGCCACCCTCTCTGAATTGGACAGCTATACCACAAACTCTAAGCCACTATCCTTTCAGCCTTATATTTTATGGTTTAAGGGGAAATAGCTTTAATTCCCCCATTTGCTTCTTTCTGTTTTCTTTTTCTTTTATATCTACTTCCTTCTCGCCTTTTCTCACTTTTTCTCTCATCCTATTTTAGTTCATTATACCATGTGGGCAGTGCCTGATGATTGTGCTAGGACACCAGACATGTTGAAAAATGCTGTCTGACATGCTCTCACCACATGAAACTAATGATAGCACATAAAAATGTATATTGTGTTTATTAAATAATATTATATATTTAATAAACACTATTAGTTCCATGTGCTGAGAACAAGCCAAACATTGCTTTAAAACATATTTGGTGTTCCAGGACAAGCATCAGGCACTGCTCACATAGCATAACGAATTTGTTCACAGTACATGAAACTAATAGTAGCACATAAAAATATATACTGTGTTTATTAAATAATATTTATCTCTCACTAGATGGAGTATTTTTTTTGTTGATCTTACCATCATGGAACAGCATAGTATATATATATATATATATATATATATATATAACACAAACATACATGCATACACACATACATATATGTATCATTATCAACATCATCATTTGCTGTCTATTTTCCAAGCTGGCATAGGTTGGACCAATGGCATATATATATGTATATATATGCACCTGTGCTGGTGCCATGTAAGGGGCACCCAGTGCACTCTGTAAAGTAGTTGGCATTAGGAAGGGCATCCACTTGTAGAAACCATGCCCAAAATGGACAGCTGGATCCTGGTGCAGCCCTCCAGCTTGCTAGCTTCTGTCAAACTGTCCAACCAATGCCATTCAGGAAAAGATGATGATGATGCTATATGTGTGTGTGTTTGTGTGTATGTATGTGTGTGTGTAGTGAAGACTGAAGGATTATGTTTGTTCGATACTTTGAACATCATTTTTCCTTGTTTATTTCTTTACTAATTCACTCCTGGATTAATAAACCAAAATACTAATTGGTAATAAACTTCAGATATACAGTTTGCACCTGATACATGGATTTAACAACTTGTTTGGATTATCATAATCTTGATTGAACATCCTGTTAACCTAGTTTTGTTTACACAGAGTACATTCAGAGGCATTTGCCCGGATTTACTTAATCCCTCTTTCCTTACTTATTATATATTGTGAGAATTTACAAAAAATACAAAAGATGAAGATGGATGTGTAAACAACAAATGTCTTTTACATTTCGAGCCTATGCTCTTTAACAGAAAGAAACACAGAAATAAACAGTGAGAGAAATATATATATATATATATATATACAAGAATAAGGGCAGGGAATCGTCAATTAATAATAGAATTAATAATTAACAATTTTGCCAAGTAGTTCAGTATGAAAAAACCTTTATCGGTAAAACCATTTATCATCATAAATATACAGGGATTAGCATTGAGTTGCTTCTCCAACATACTGAAAATTTAGAAATAGCAGTAAAAAAACTACTGATTCTAAACTACAAATTTTGAAAGGAAAGAAAAGAAAGGAAAGAAATAACTGAGAAATGGCAAGTTCACT
>NC_068981.1:3561755-3562812 GCF_001194135.2 Octopus bimaculoides | reverse complement strand
TATATATATATATATATATATATGAGGAACAGATTTTATTTGAATATATGACTGTATTCAAGTTTTACCTTTTTTTATTTTAGATTTTTTTGCATTTTCTTATTAGTTTTCTTACAATTGGTTTGGAACATTAAAGTTCCTAATTTCATATTTGACATTTCCAGATCTTCAGTCGCATTTTCAAGGAATGAATACGTTTTGCTTCTGTATTGTTTCTTATATTCTAATTGAATTCATTTAGACTTCCCCGCCAAAGGATTTTTTGACCATTAGCTCCATATATCAGCAGTTATGTGTTGATTTGTTTGTTGTGGTCAAAATTTTTATCATTATATTTCTATGTTAGTAACCACATGTTAAATTTTTTAGGCATATATTTTTGGTTTCTTGATTTTTGCATTGCATTGTGATATGGATAAGGCTCCCCTAATTAGTCTTCTGTTTTTGTGAAGAATTTCATAAGATAAATTCAACCAGAACAACACAGGCACAAAATGTATTTAATTCTTGAAAATGAGACTATGAATATATAGAAACATTGAATATTAATTTAGAAACTTTATTGCTCCAAACTAACTGTAAAAATCTAATAAGAAAATATGAAAAAATCTACAATAAAAAGGATAACTCAAATACAGTCGTGTATTTGATGGAACAGAAAACATATGTAGATATAATGTAGTAAGATTGATAAAAAGAATTCAATGAACTGCCGTGAGGAGTGTAAGTGTAAAATCCAACATTTCAGACAGTGTCCTTCTTTGGGAAAATGTTGAAAGGAAAGAAATAACTGAGAAATGGCAAGTTCACTGCAGTTTTTTATTGATTTTACTACACCATAAAAGTCTTCCCAATGCAGAGTCTATTTCATCATATATATATGTGTATATATGTGTATATATGTGTGTATATATATATATATATATATATATATATATCTGCATGAATTGGGCTTTTGACTTTCACAAACACACAAATCGAACTAAGAAACCAGTTGCAGTTGAAATATTAAAAAACTAGAACTTGAAAGATTTTGTAAAGCTGTTAAAAAAACAAG
>NC_068981.1:3558968-3561661 GCF_001194135.2 Octopus bimaculoides | reverse complement strand
TATAGTTTGATGTATGGTGAGTCAAGCATTCTGGAACATTACTCTAAAATGGGTGGGGTGGGGTGGGGAGTGATGGGCAAGTACAGAGCATTCGTAGAGACTGATACTTAGAAAGTTATGTACCTGGCTGCTTTATAATGAATATTACTAAATCTTGGCATAGTTCAACAGACATTTCCAGATGCAATGCTTAAACACATCATTAGCATTGTAATCTGGAGTCATTGAGGTTTCGAGTCTTGTAACATACAACCTCCTCCAACTGATCTGACCAAAGCTGATCAAACCTATCCCTGTGCCCAAGAGGTACATCTTTGTAATGAGATAGCAAAAATATGGAAATAAAATGAAATAAAATAAAAAAATATCCTTTAATGTACACTGCATTAAAATAAGCTATGAGCACATGGTTTGTTCTGATTTTCAGTATCCTGATTGTCAATTAGACTAAATCATGTGCTCAGAGCCTGTAGATTGCTTGAAGATACAAGACACATTATAAAAACCTGCCTAACCCTGTGCCTTTTTGGCAAGAAACTATCAGTAGCTCTTATTTAAATGTAGTGAACATTAAATGCTATTTATCTCTCACTGGACGGAATACATTTTTTGTAGGTTTACCTTAACAAGACAGTAAACTAAAATTTTAAAAAAAAGTTATACACTAAATCTCTTCTTCCTTGGTCTTCGGTTTAAAATTCAAATTCCTAAGTTTGTCAATGTTCATCTAAAAATGATTATCTCCCTTACAATAACTGGCCACCAGGGCACACCACATGTTCCAAATCTTTATATAATATTCTATAATCCTGCAACTTTCTTCTTGCAATAATCAACATAATTCCATTGAAGTAAGTCAAGTTTTTATTTTTTGTTAAATAAATTTAGTAAATCACTGTATTTGTAAAATTAATTGCTTACTCACAGATACACATGCAGTTTTCAGGCAATAAAATTCATTTTCAATATTTGGTAGATTTATGGATAAAAACAGCCAAAATTATCTGCCATTTTTCCATTTTATAATACTAATTCAACTTTTCTTCCTTAATTAAATATTAAATTAGTTTTCACTATATCTACGTTTATACTAAATATACAAAATAAATGAGTCTGCAGTGAATAGGACACAGTATGGCTGAATGGTTAAGTACTTCACTTTGCAATCCTGAAGTCCTGATTTCAATCACATTGCAAAGCATCAAGGAAAAGTATTTTTTATCATAGCATCAGGTTATAAGTGAAATCAAGTAAATGGAAACTGTATGGAAGCCTGCTGGATGGATGGTACCTGTAATTCAAAGATTCAGACTTGTCACAGTGTATTATGCTGATTCCACGTGAGAATTACATTAAGGGTACACACATGACTGTGGAATACTCAGCCACTTGCACCTTAAATTCTATGAGCTGAATAGTTCAGTTGATTGAACAACTGAATATTCACCACTGAAACTGATATAAATCCATTCCACTTAGGGAAAAGGACAAATGCAACTTTTTAGGATTTCATTTCCTTGAAAACATGTTTATTGCAAAGTTTTGGTTCCTATTTTAAAATCCAAACATAATTTGGGTTGCTATTTAAAAACAAGTAATTGAAACCAACTGGAAAATGAAATATAGTTATGGTTCTTCACTTGTCAGTGGTGGTGGTAGTGGTTAGCTCACAGCTGTCATCGTCGTCGTGGCACTCTGTTGGTTACGACGATGAGGGTTCCAGTTGATCCGATCAACAGAACATCCTGCTCGTGAAATTAATGTGCAAGTGGCTGAGCACTCCACAGACACGTGTACCCTTAACGTAGTTCTTGGAGAGATTTGGTGTGACACAGAGTGTGACAAGGCTGGACCCTTTCAAATACAGGTACAGCAGGAACAGGAAGAAAGAGTGAGAGAAAGTTGTGGTGAAAGAATACAGCAGGGTTCACCACCACACCCTGCCAGAGCCTTGTGGAGCTTTAGGTGTTTTCATTCACTAAACACTCACAACGCCCGGTCTGGGAATCAAAGCCGAGATATCACGACTGCGAGTCCACTGCCCTAACCACTGGGCCATTGCACCTCCACTAGCTCATAGTACTATATCAATGATTCTCTATATTTTGTAATTCAGGGATCCCTTTCACCAAACAGTATTTTACAGACAGCCCTTCCCTGCATTTGGCAAGACAAACAGAAGCTAATTCTGTACAGAAGTTTATAAACCATATTCCATTATTTTATTTAATCAAGGCAGAAATATGAGAACACGAGACAAAATGTTTTGCAGAAGTTCTTCCAGTTTTATGTTTTGAGTTCAAATGCACCAAGGTTGACTATACTTTACATTCTTTTGAGACCAACTAAAAAGGGACCAGTTGAACACTGGGGTCATGTAACAGACTTACCCTCTCCTTTGAAAACTGGCTGAAGCGAACTACTCCGGAAAATATTCGTTATTTCCTTTGTCTTCCTTGCTGTTGTTGTTGTTGCTGCTGCACTCGTTGTTGTATCATCATCATCATCATCGTCGTCGTCGCTATCACTGTCATCATTATTGATACCATTTCCGTCATACCTTGCTGATGTCGTTATCGTCATCGTCATCACTAATACTGCCAACACCACAACCTTTGTGACTATCACTCTTGCTGTCAGTATCACCACCACCACCACCATTGCCATCCTCTGCCTCCTCCTCCTCCTCCTCC
>NC_068981.1:3555659-3558502 GCF_001194135.2 Octopus bimaculoides | reverse complement strand
ACACACACACACACACACACACACACACACACACACACACACACACACACATGACATGCATCACTGACCTTCTGCAGTAGAAAACGAAACTAAGTTCCAGATCTTTCTATCAAGTTTTATTATTTACTGCAATGGCTGTAGATTGCCGTAGTCATGGGAACTAGTTGAACTCATTTAAAATAATTAATTGCCCTGTCGGATGATATGAAAGTTGTATAGAAGAAAATCGTTGAGACGTTAACGGAATAAATCTTTTACCGATTTATTGTATTCGGTTGATAGTTACAAAGACCATTTTGCTTATTTCAGTTCCATACAAATTTATTGCCCCTGGACTGGTTCTTGTGCGGGTGGCACATGAGATGCACCATTTTGAGCGTGGCCGTTGCCAGTACCGCCTGACTGGCTCCCGTAGGATTTTCGAGCGAGATCGTTGCCAGTGCCCCTGGACTGGCTTGTGCGGGTGGCACATAAAAGACACCATTTCGAGCGTGGCCGTTTTCGTGCGGGTGACACGTAAAAGCACCCACTACACTCTCTGAGTGGTTGGCGTTTGGAAGGGCATTCAGCTGTAGAAACTCTGCCAAATCAGACTGGAGCCTGGTGTTGCCATCTGGTTTCACCAGTCCTCAGTCAAATCGTCCAACCCATGCTAGCATGGAAAGCGGACGTTAAACGATGATGATGATGATGATGATGCAGGTATGGTCATGTGATTAACAAGTTCATTTTAATAATGAACTTATTGTATACAGAGCTTGGGTGTGCTACAATTCATCAGAAGTAAGCAAAACTGCATGAACAATGCATAGAATGATGCACAGGAAGGGAACAGTGAATGGGGCTTAAAAAAATGGAAGAAGAAACAGGGGGTGAGAGACATCAGGTGTACTGTTAGGAGAAGAAATAGGGATGAAGGACATCGGGTGTATGTGTATGAAAGACATCAGGTATGCAAGGATGAGGGACATAAGGTGTACAGAGATGGACATCAGGTGTGCAGGGATGAATGACATCAGGTGTACAGGGATGAAGGATATCAGGTGTGCAGGGTATGAAGGACATCAGGTGTAATTTCAAGAAGCATGGAAGTTTTGAAGGATGTTGTGTCTTAATAGCTAACAACTGATGCAGGTAGTTTATTCCATGGTTCAGCGATTCTGACTGTGGGAAAATCATGTGTAATCAGTTGTTGCCTATTTTGATTGTAACAGGCACTACTTTTTGGTAATGGTCTCATTCCATCAAAGCCTCAACTCATCTTAGGTCTTGCAGGTGAAATTTGATAAACAGAATCTCTGTGGTTGTCAGTCCGAGTGCACCAGTTCAGCTTGTTGAACGGCTTCAGAGGGAATTCATTCTATTGCAAGATTTTAGCCAAAGCCTCCAGATGTATTGCTTCCAATAAAACATGGGTTAAAGGCTCATTCTTAACAAAAGCCCAGCCAAAAAAGGAAAAATAAAAAGATATGGACCCAATTTTCTTCCTCTAAGCAAACAATAAAAAAACAGAAGCAAAATTTTTTTTAATAGCAACAGAAGCAGCATTAATATTAGTTTCAAAATTTGGCACAAGGCCAGCAACTTTTTTGGTGGGGGAGGAAAAGCTGGTTATATTGATCCCCAGTACTCAACTGGTACTTATTCTGTTGACTCTGTAAAGGACGATAGACAAAGCTGACCTCAGCTGGATTTAAACTCAGAACATAAAGATGGACAAAATATCGCTCACCATTTTGCCCAGAATGTTAACAATTCTGTCTGCTCACTGCCCTATAAGCAGCATTAATACCAAAAGGTAATATTTATCCCCACTTAAAAGTGAATGTTGTGTTAGAACACAGAATACTGCATTAGTTGCCACGAGAGAACCTTTCATATAGACTTTTGGTGCATATAAATACTCTTGTTCATATCACTAGTGGAAGATAATCAGTGCCAGGACTACCAGATCACATGATCTCGGCCTTCCTTGGTTTTGTCAATGGTAGATGCCCAAAAGCTAGAGATAGCAGTGATTCCATCTCTAGTGGTGAACCATATTGTAGGGTAGGAGTGAGAGACCAGATTTGGCCAGTTTGAAAATAAAACAGAATATTTTGGCCGGAGATGGCCAGTTTAAATGCTAAAGAGCTAAAGGTTTCTGATTTAGGTACCATACCAACAAATTTGAGTGGAAGTTGGGCAGCCAATACCATTGGCCTTTGTAGCTGACTAGTTCTTTCTTTTATTCTTTCCAAAAGGATGAAAGGCAAAGTTGACCTTGGCAGGATTTGAACTCTGAATGTAAAGCACCAGAAGAAACACTGCAAGGTATTTTTTCCTTCTTAACAGGTTAACAATTCTTCCAGCTTCCCACTTTCTCCCTAATCAATAGAATATAGAAAACGATGTAGTTTGGTTTATTATTTCTCTCCTTGTATTCTAACGAAATGGGAATGTTATGACCAACATCAGAAACTGGAATTAGGAAATAGTTATTTATATTTACTGCCATGTCACATAAAGTAAATGACAAAGGTCAATCAGAAAAAAAAAAAAACAAAAAAAAACTGATTAACACACATTTATCATGTGTTGCTCAATATTTTTATTAATTCAGTGATTGTAAGCCAGCTATCTCCTGGTACAACGCTTTTCCAAAATGGTTGCTTATCAAATCTGATGATCAAAAACAGCTGATAAATTTATGTGAACTTTGAACTGTGAATTAGCAATTATACCTGAATATAAACCAAGACACTATCATGCACAGATAGATTAATTAATTAATTAATTAATTAATTGATTTAACAGTTTGGTTTCATTATGGGTTTATGATTGGTCTAGATTTCATGTTAACA
>NC_068981.1:3548249-3555289 GCF_001194135.2 Octopus bimaculoides | reverse complement strand
ATATAGATAGATAAAACTTACTTGAAAGAGAATGCGTGGCGTTCAATCATATAATAATATAAATAATATATATATATATATAATAATAATAATAATAATAATATTATTATTAGGGATAAAAATCCAAATTTACAGGTAAAAACTCAATTAAAGTTGATTGAACCTTGGTTCTTTTCCCTAAAACTATATATATATATATATATATATATATACCGGAGTAAGCACATGAAATGTGCAACAAGGTGGAAAAAAGAGTACTCAAATACCAGAGGTAGAGTAATATATATATATATATATATATATATATATATATACACAAGGTGTCCACAATTGTTTATCTTATGAATTTATTTGCTCCATGTAGCCACATGGGGATTAACACATACTTTAAGAAATTATTATTTCTTATATTTAATTGTTTACGTTATAATTTTATTTATTCCATGTACCCAGACTTCGTGGACACTCTGTATATGAGGGGATGCTAAAAAGTTCCTGGCTTTAGGTAAGAGAAAATAGAGGAGGATCAGTTAATTATGATTTTATTCAACATATTCTTCCCATCTCAGATTCACACACTTATTGCAGTGGTCCTTCAGTTTTTCTAAGTGTTGTAAAAGAACTTCAAAGCTTGGGCCTCCAACAAGGCCTTTCACAATACTTTTAAAGCCAAGAACTTTTCAGCACCCCCTCATGTGTGTTTCTGTGTATGATGATGATGATGATTGCCTCATTTTGTCAGTTGACGGCTATGTCACTGAATTTAAGTGACAAAAGCTTTTACAACACTTTTGCCCCTCACTCAAACGAGAGATAGTCTTAAAAGAATTTGAGCTTGCTGGAATTTGAACTCAGAGACCTAGAATGAATGTCACTGGTCATTCTCTCACCAATGGCTCTACCAAACCACCACCTTGTCCATCACACCAGACGTCCAGGTACTCTAACTTACAGTCTCTACAATTTCCTTCAACTTCTCTCATTTCTCTAAAATTACCTTCATTTTTCCAGCATCAACTGATTTAGTCTCTCATCACATTCATTGTTCCAAAGGATTAAGGGAAAAACTAAAGAAGACCCCTAAAAATCACTCCATAAATGCCCACAGGCATATGGCGTAGTGGTTAAGAGCGTGGGCTACTAACCCTAAGATTCCAAGTTCGATTCCAGCAGTGACCTGAATAATAATAATAATAATAATAATAATGATAATAATAATAATAATAATAATAGCATCAAAAAATACCTTAGGAATGAGAACCCAGGTTCGAAATTTCCCCAAGACACCTGATGAAGGTTGGAGGGTATATCAGTCGAAACGTTAACAACAAACAAGATGAGGACAAATATCCATCCAATGTAAATAATGTACATAATTCCTCATCTCTTAAATATAGAACTGCAAAGAAATGGAAATGTCTCTGCCCAGGTTTGAACTCATGATGTTGAGATATGTAACTCAATGATGAAATTCCTTTCGCCTGATACACTTCTATATCTACTCCTCTACCTTGAATCATATTAGGAATTAATATGAGAATCACTTGATATCTACTGCTAGTCTTTCTTGAGAATGGTAAGAAGCATAAATAAGATGAAATACGTCTCTAATTAAAATTGATTGGTTTGAGGCTTCAACTCAGCAAGTTATTAAATTATATCTATGGTGTCCCTTACAAGCTGTATTAATGATTCAGTTGACACTTTCTCTCACCTTAACCTTATTTTCCATCTAATCATACAACGAACGCATTGCAGACGTCTTCTGTCGAGTGACATGGCTGTCATTTTTTCACCAAACGTGCAAATTTTCACATTTCTTTTCCCTTTTAGCTTTGTCATTTGATTTCTGCTTTGAAATTTATCAAAATCTATAATTATTATTATCATTATTATTATATTTATTATTCACTGAGGTCAACTTTGCCTTTCATCCTTTCAGGGTCAATAAATTGAATACCAGTGAAACATTGGGGTTGATGTGATCACCTAGTCCCCGCACCCCAAATTTCATGCCTTATGCCTTTAGTAGAAATTATTATTATTATTATTATTATTATTATTATTATTATTATTATTATTATTATTATTATTATTATTATTATTATTATTATTATTATTATTAAGGCGGTGAGCTGGCAGAATATTAGCAAGCCAGGAGAAATGCTAAGCGCTATTTCGCTTGTCACTGCATTGTGAGTTCAAATTCCACCGAGGTCGAATTTGCCTTTCATCCCTTCGGGGTCGATAAATCAAGTACCAGTTATGTACTGGGGTCGATCTAATCGACTCTCCCCCTCCCCCAAATTTCAGGCCTGGTGCATATAGGAGAAAGGATTATTATTATTATCATTATTGTTATTATTATTATTCTAATTATTATTATTATTATCATCATCATCATCATCATCATCATCATCATCATCATCAAAGTGGTAAGCTGGCAGAACCATTAGCATGCTGAGAAAAGTGCTTATTGGCATTTCATCTGTGTTTGTTCTGAGTTCAAGTTCTGCTGAGTCTGACTTTGCCTTTCATCTTTTTGGGGTTGATAAAACAAGTACCAGTCATGTACTGGAGTCGATGTAATCAACTTGTCCCCTCCCCTGAAATTGCTGGCTTTGTGCCAAAATTTGAAGCCAATATATTGTGCTATTTTAGATATTGTAAAGTTGCCACAAAATAATTTCACAAAAAAAATATGTTCGTGGAAGCACATGGCCTAGTGGTTAGAGCAGCAGGCTTGTGGTCGAGGGATCACGAGTTCGAATCTCAGATCGGGCGATGTGTGTGTTTATGAGCGAAATACCTAAGCTTCATGTGGCTCCGGCAGAAGTTAACAGTGAACCTCTGCTGACTCTTTCGCCCCCAACTTTCTCTCACTCTTTCCTCCTCCTGCACCTGGCAGCTCACCTGCGATGAACCAGCGTCCCGTCCAGGTGGGGAACCTGTACGCCAATGTAACCAGGAAACTGGCCCCTTATGAGCCTGGCATGGCTCGAGAAGGAACAAACAACAACAACAACAACAAATAGGTACAATTAAAAAAGATATAATTTAAGGAAACAAGAAATAACTATCTGTTCTACAATAGGGAGAAAGCCTGAAATTTAGGGGAAGGGTCTAGTCGATTACATTGACCCCTGTACTCAGCTGGAACTTATTTCAATGAACCTGGAAGGATGAAAGGCAAAGTCCACCTTAGCGGAATTTGAACTCAGAACATAAAGACAGATGAAATAACAAAAAGATGGAGAAAACATTAGCTACATGAAGCCATCATTATCGTCTTCCTAACTTCACCAGTACTACAGCAATAGCTGTATCGAATATGGGAGATTTTTCTGTTTCATCCTGTATTAAATGCAAAAATTGACACACTGGTGGCAGAGTTGCTCCAGAGTTCTTAGCAAAAGTACTTTAAGCTCAGGCTAAAACATCAAATCAAGTACACTATGTTAAAAACACATGAAAACTTCAACAAACTTGCTATGTATTCTGAAAAAAATTTTTTTAAAAAATGATATATTTAATTGATAATTTTCTTTCATCTTGTTTTGCAAGTTTTTCAGTTAGATTTGCACACAGCACAGTCGTTGTTTGTTACTCATTCTTTTGTGAACTAAACTCCATTAAATGTGGGGATTTTCAGTGAATAGCAAATTTTTTAACACTATTATTGTTAATCAGAGCAGAAAATATATCATTAACAACGAAAGAGTAATTTAATAAGTCCAGTTAAATCATTAACTTGTTTGACAATAACGGAATTTAACCTTTCCCTTTTCTTGAGAAATGTTGAAACAAAATAATGATATATCTATTCATTCTTAACATGTTTCTGGTAGAATCAAATGCGAGTATCTGATTGCTGTTGTTTTTCATAATCAGAAAACATCTCCCACTGTTAGATCATACACGTTCATTACACCCATGATTCTTAACATTAACCAAGTTTCTACATTGAGATCTGCCAGAAGATATTAAGAACGAATAGCTACATTATTGTTTGGATTCTTGATGTTCTCTGTGCACTTCATGAATTATTATCTGTTTGGCAGGCATTAGCACCTATCAACAGATAATTTACCAATTTCTAGAAACAAGAGCTAGCTGACTTCCTATTTTTGTTTCTTAGATCAGAAAACAAGTAAGCATTACTTCTGAAAAAAGAAAAACAAGGAAACACTGTATATATCCACAAAATCTCCAATCACCCCAACTATATTTAGAAATATGGTAGCAACTTATTCTCCAATATTGTAATTGTCAATAAAACAGCCCTCTACTTTAAGGAGAAGCTTGCCAGGAGATGTTTTGCTTAGAAGTTAGTTTGTATGGAGAATCTCTGATCCACTTTACATTCAAGGAGAGTTCAGAAGCAGCAAAGAATCTCATTCACACTCACAAACACAAATTCCATTAACTTAAGCATCACTACAAATAAAGCAAGGAAGTTTCTATCTCACAGAAAGAGCCATTTTCTGATTACACAAATACTATAGACTCTTTAACACACACATCCTTAACGTTAGCTACTTTTGCCTAAACAATATCACTTCCAACATCACACGAACAAGTCTCCATGTCAAAATCAAGCCACTACTTTGTTTAGGAGATTCTGTCTTTCCACAGCCTTGGTATATTAATAAACCCTCATTCTACCAGAGCAATATGGGACTTACTGATAATGACTTCTAGAAACAACACAGCCAGCATCTGCACTCCATTAGGAATAGAAACAGGGTAAACTCTACTTCACTGTCTTGTTTTGTCTGAGATATCAGGAAGCAAGTTCACAAGAACCCTTTTCTAACCTGGAACATTGTTGATAAAACTCCCCTTTGGTCTAATTATTTGTGTAATTACAGATTCTACCTGGTCAAGAAACCGTATATACTAAAAGAAGCCAAAGTATTCATCAACAAAAAAAAAAAATCTACAGTGATTTCTAGCTGTTGTCACACAAGAACATTTTTCTTGGATCATTTTCAAGTGATTGACCTGGAAAATTATGCCAGTCAACGATTGCAACATAGAAGAGTAATTCAAGATAGACTCCTTGCTGAAGAATTTTGAACCTGTTGCTTCCCTTACAACCTACCAGTTTTCTATGGTGTCCTATAAATGGCCTCTGGCAGTTCGCACCATGAAGCCTGCATTGGCAAATGGAAGCCAAAGTTACCAACTCTCAGTTTGGATCTGCTTTTCAAGTCGTAGGTAGCTAAAATTTTACTCCATTTCTGACTCATGAGTCATAACTGTCCATCTTCAAACATAAACGGGACACATTGTTCTGAGTATTCCTTTCATTCCTTTTTTTTTTCTAAAAGTGTATATACTTAGGTGCAGACCCGGTGGTTAAGAAACTTGCTCTGCAGCCACATGATCTTCTCTTCAGTCTCACTACACATCACCTTCAGCAAGTGTCTCCTATTATAGCCCTGGGCCAACTAATGCTCTGTGAGTGAATTTGGTTGACGGAAACTGTGTGAAAGCCCGTTGTGTATATATGTATGTCTTTAATGTTTGTCCCTCAATTGCTTGACAACTGATGTCGGTTTGTTTACATCTCCTTAATCTAGCACTTCAGCAAAAGATATCCTTAGAGATAAGTACTAGGTTCTTCAAAGCGGTGCCCCAGTATGACCGCAACCCAAGAACATACATTTTTTTGGCAAGATAACAGAAGGATCAGTTACTGTTTGGGAGACAGGAAAGTTTGAATGTTGAAGGGAATATTCTGAGGTATTTCATTCTGCTCCATATTTCTCATTTATACAAACATCGTTGCTGGAAATATCTTAATTTATTGATAAATAATTATTGAACACTGTCTAGAATCATGCGACAGATTAGATTAGTTGGAAAGTTTTGCTTTCAATCATATACATGTGTGTGCGTGTGTGTATCACAGTATCACAATATTGATCAGGCCATCAGATGCTGTTACACACCACTGGTCACAATGCACTTCCAATTTTGCCTCGACTACGCCATTCTTTTCCATCTTGATCCAAATTGCTTGACCAAATTATCTTCCTGTTGCTGTGGAGGCCTTCAAAGTAACCTTTTCCACTCTCTTGGGTACCACTTGACAACTGCATGGGTCCACCTGTTGTCTGTGAACCTTGTGACCAGTCCAGCCTTCTAGAACTTATGCTTTTGGTGCTCTGCGACCACATCGTTCACACCGCTTTGTTCCTCGCATTGTTTTAGCTTTTAAGATGAGGTCACCCCACTGGCTAGGTAGGGATGTGATTTATTACCTTTATCAATGAGGAAATTTGGTGTCTTCTCAAAGCGCTCAGTAAGGACTACAGGTTGCTGGTCCAGAAAATTAAGAGCAGCATATGGAAATCGAAAACTGCAAGCTAACAGGAGCCTGGTGGAAGAATCTTGGAGGAGTCGAAGAAAATGCTAGAGAAGAGGAAACTGATGAAGGTGAACGTGAAAGATCTCTTTGAGTATTCTGTTCTCTGCAAAGCAATCAGACAACACCCAAGAAACGACTTTGAGAATTATAGATTGGAGAAATTAATACAAGCTGCAGAAGAAAGGATAAGTTTAAAAAAGACACAGGAGACGACAAATACTCTATGGGTCAGAGGTGACAGTGTTTAGCAAGGATTGGTTTACAGTGTGTGTATATACATACATACATACATATATATGGCTGTGTGGTAAGAAGCTTGCTTCCCAATCACATGGTTCTGGGTTCAGTCCCACTGTGTGGCACCTTGGGCAAGTGTCTTCTATTATACCCTTGGGCCGACCAAAGTTTTGTGAGTGGATTTGGTAGACAGAAACTGAAAGAAGCTTGTCATATAGATATATATAAAAGTATATATGTATTTGTGTGTCTGTGTTTGTACCCCCAACATCACTTGACAACCGATGCTGGTGTGTTTACGTCCCCGTTACTTAGCGGTTCAGCAAAAAGAGACCGATAGAATAAGTACTAGGCTTACAAAGAATAAATCCTGAGGTCGATTTGCTCGACTAAAGGTGGTGTTCCAGCATGGTCGTAATCAAATTAC
>NC_068981.1:3539704-3547974 GCF_001194135.2 Octopus bimaculoides | reverse complement strand
AGAGAACTTGACGTTTCGAGCGGAACTCTTCATCGGAAACGAAGGAAAGTCCAAAGAAGGGAAAGACGGAGGAAGAAAAAATCGCCAACAATATACACGAGGTTACATTGTGGAATGACCGGAAGGGAATGGGTGAAGAAAAAGTTCTTTCTAAGACAGGAGAGTGCAAGAGAAGGAGGTATGTATGTGTGCGTGCGCGCGGGTCCGTGTGTTTGTGTAATAACAGCACGTGTATGTGTGTGTGGTTTGGTTGTTTATATCTTAGTGTGTGTGTCGCTTAACGTTGTAGAAGGAATTAGTAGCAGGAATTATTTGGGAGTAGTTGTCTGTGTGTCACCTTTTTTTCATGTGCGTGGACGATGGTCAGTAGAAAGTGAGCAAGAAGTTTTTAAGTATGTTGTGTGAGTGTGTTTTTCTTGCAGTGTGTGCCTGAATCTGTGTGTGTATGTGTATATATAAATGTGTGTGTGTGTATGCGTGCGGTTTGCTCTGTGGATCGCATATGGGTTATTTGTGTGTGTGTAAGTCCATGTATGTATACTTAGGTGCGTGTGGGGAAGTCAAAAATTATCTGCACTTTCGCCATAACATATCTTTATTATTGCCACACTGCCTTCTGCGCATGCGTGCTCATAGTTGGTCCTTCTGTGGTCACGTGATCGAAGGTTGAAGCTGATCGCGCCATGTTTCTTTCTGGCTTTATGGTGTAAGCATGGCCGCTCCACTAGGACTGTGCACCAAAGAAGAACAAAGAGCAGTGATCCGATCTACGGTGTAAGATACAGTGCTTTGCTGGTCAACAACCTGAAGCCAGTAATTTATACCAAACGCCGAAGCCTATTGTCGAGGAAGGTTTAGTTGCTCCATGACAATACACGCCCACACACGAACGTCCAGACTGTTGAAACCATTAATCAATTAGGTTTTGAAGTGCGGGAACACTCTGCCTACAGCTCAGATCTCGGCCCTTCCGACTTTGGACCGCTCAAAGATTGTTTACGAGGTCCTCGATTTCCTACGGATGAAGATGTGAAGGAAGTGGTGCATAAATGGTTGCACAACCAACTAAATTGGAGGGAATATGCAAGCTCATGGACCGCTGGACCAAATGCACCGAAAAAGAAGGAGATTCTATAGAAAAGTGACGTACTTGTTTATCCCCTGCTTTTGTGTAAATACATTGAAAAAAAACAAGAGTGCGTATAATTTTTTACTCTCCTTCGTATGTGAGTGTGTGTGTATACACACACACACATACACACACACACAAATATATATAGTACCGCCTGACTGGCCCTCGTGCCGATGGCACGTAAAAGCACCCACTACACTCTCGGAATGGTTGGCGTTAGGAAGGACATCCAGCTGTAGAAACATTACCAGATATGATTGGAGCCCGGTGCAGCTATCTGGTTCGCCAACCCTCAGTCAAATCGTCCAACCCATGCTAGCATGGAAAGCGGACGTTGAACGATGATGATGATGATGATGTACATATATAATCCAAGATGGCTCCTAGAAACTGGGCAGCTATTGGTCAAGGTGGGTCACATGGTGAGTGGCACTTTGGTCACATAGTGTTATCAGAAGTGAAATCAAAAATTCAGCGACACCAAATACATTAAAAAGAAAAAAAAAACAACACTAAAAGTGCATCGGAAGTAAATGCTCCTAAATGCTCAGGGATCCCCTAGAGGTAGTAGATAGCTTATGGTACATAAGAGACTTAATTAGCTGTAATGGAGAATGTTCTGAAAATTTTGTAGCCGGAGTAAGAATAGTTGACTGAGCTGCGTTGGTAACAAAAGGTCTCTCCCTCGGAGTGAAAGGCAGATTGTATGATGCTTGTGTACGAACTACATTGCTATATGTTAGTGAGACGGGGTCCTGAATGCAGAGGATATGCAAAGACGAGAAAGAAATGTAACCAACGTCTTCCACTGAATGTGCAATAGCAGTTGTGCCTGTACGATGGAATATAGATATTTTAAGAAAAAGCATTGGGCATAAGAGGAATCAGATGCAGTGTGCAAGAGATGAAGCTGAGTTGGTTTGGGCATGTGATGCGCATGGTTGAGGATAGTTGTATAAAGAAGTACCTGTTGCTTACTGTGCACGGGAGTTGTTGAAGACCAAGGAAGCTACGAAATGAAGTTGGGAAGGTTGATCTCATAGAGGAGATAATAAAGGACTGAGATGATTGGTATTTGAGAACAAAGACCCAGTTGTATTTGCACAGCACGACTGAGGTTCTCAAAAGAATACTGTCTACGTACACAACTGAATCTCTGACAAATCTATTTCTGTCTTCCCAACTTTTCACCCCACCCAAACAATTATCTCTCTCCTTTGAGCCACTTCATATTGACACCTATCCTTCATTTTTTGCTATTGGCTCTCCTACCCTTGTTTATATCTACCTGTCACTCTCCCCTCACTATCTTCAACCTTCAACCCCCATCTCCTCATCGCTTATCCTTCACTCACTCACCTAGATACTCTATTATTCTGATGTTGCAAGTAATGAAAGCTCAACACGTTACTACATACTATACGACATTGCCATTTCTGTACTGCCAGTCACCACTCACTCTCTCCATTGCTACTCGTAATCAATTTCCAGTCTGCCAGTCACCGCTCACTATCTCCATTGCTACTCGCAATCAATTTCCATCCTTCATTCTTATCACCGTTTCCCCCACTCGTATTTACCACTCTACGCCTGTTCACCATTCACCACATTCCTCCAACAACATTCCCCATGTTTATATCCATTTCTCACTCACCCCCATTCTTTTGCAACCTTCCTTACCCTCATCCCCGATTCTTCTGTATCCACACTCTCTTCTTTTCCTTTTCTTGAACATGTTATCCTGAAGGTGTAGGCAATGCTAATTGAAACAGATTCGCAAACCCACAAAGTATTCGTTGGGAATCAACGACAGTTATCTCTCCCGATCGAACATTCTCGAACAGTCCAGAAAATTCCGGGCAAACATGATTAACTCCTCTTTTGCTAATTTACTACGCATAACTTCAAAACAACACGCAGGAGGTCGCTGGTAGCACATCGCCTATTTACGCGTGCCCACCTTTTGGGGTGCCATTCTAGCTCCCCAGCCACTCTAGTAAAACTCAAGGTAGCCTTGTATTTCTTCCCCAACAGTAAACCTCTTCCTGCTTCTCCCATTATAATCAAAACCTCTCAACACCTTCTTTAATGTGACCTCTCCGTTGAAGGCTGCTCTTTAATCTCATGAGTTCAAATGGTAACCTCTCTTGTGCTGGTGCCACTTAAAACGCTCTCAGAACATGCTGTAGAATGGTTAGTGTCATGAAGAGTATCTAACGCAAATAAAAGGATAAACAAACGTCAAAACTGTGGACTGAGGCATGGTTATCTGACACATTGGATCCTGACAAAATGTCCCACATATACCGGCATGGAAACCGAATATAAGAATGAAGATCGTGACGACAACGATATATGTACGCACGCACACGCACGCACACACACACACACACAAATATATATTCACGGAAATATTGGTACATTTTTTACTCTGGGATGGTGTTTTTAACATGGCTGGCGACAACTAGCCGCAGGGGTGGTGTGTTGGTCTATGTTCACTCAAGCTTTTCAAAAATACCTTGCGACCATTTGAATCAGCCGAAGCTAGAGTATGTATTCTGCAACATTCGTATAGATATATTAACACTTCTGTTTGGCGTTGTTTACCCCCACCACGATACTACCTTCAAGACACACAACTATTTGACATCCTCATTGCTGCATTTATATTAACAGCCACCTATATTTTCATCGTCGGCGATTTCAGTTGACCAGAGATTGGTTGGGAAATCTTTTACTGGACACAGATTGAAAATTATTTCCCTGAAAATTATTTCTATGATTATTGCCAACCTGTATCTTATGGACAGAATGAAAAAGAAAACCCACCACCTCCAAACGGCTCACTTTGATTGAAACAAAACTGACTGGAACTCCTATTGTACTGAATTAGAACACCTTATCTGATTTAACTTTTACGAGTCTGAGGATGCCAGAACCATCCTTCAGTGCATTCTTCATTCAATTTGGGCCGCATACGAACCACCGATACGACGTTTGGAAACCACGAACGTGCAATATGGAAAGCTGAAGCAGGCCGACTTACTAGGAAAGAATGACAAGATGTTGAACGTGGATACAGATTATGCAGAACATAGGAGAATAGAAAAAGGCGCAACAGCGAGTCCAATATATCAAGCAGGCTGACTAAGAAATCATTACTTAAAATTTAACAATGCAGAACAGCCAACCAGGATAGTAAGGTGTTCTGGAAATATTTGCGTTCGAAGCAGAGGCCTCATTATCCAATAAGCCCTCTTCACAATCCCAACACAGATCAGATTACTGAAGATCTCAAAAAGAGGGCAGATCTTATTTTCGAATGCTATTCTAGCAATTTTGCTGCTGAAAATCCAAACATTCTAGCTTCACTGCTTTAAGCACCAAATCCCATAACATTTGTTGAATTTCCTCCTGCAATTCAGCGACACCACAAGTGTGTGCGCGACTATGTCTCCCTTGGTCATTATAATGTCGTTCATTTTGCTTCTCAAGCGCGGTGGGCTCTTTCTGCTGCGTCAGCTCTCACTATCTTTCTCGTAATTCCGCTTTAATAACTGCGCTCTTCCAAAACAATGGAAAATTGCCAGTGTTATTCTCTTTTTCAGAAAGGGTAACCTCATGTGACCTGTCAATTACCGTGTAGCCAGTCTTACAAGCTGTATTGCTAAATTGATGGAATCCCGTCTGAGAGATACCCTGCAACTTCTGGAAAAATTGTAACCTTATTCGCCTCTTACAATTACGATGTTCGTAATTGCAGACGCTGTGGCCAACTTATCGAATTTCTTGAAACCCCAATCACAAACGACTACAGTGAAACTTCCTGCAATGCGCATGGGGGCTAATCTTTATAACTGGTTGAAATCCTTCGTTCACGATTGAAAAGTGATAGTCACAATAATAGGACAACATTCTGAACCTTAGTCGTTGATATCTGGTGTCCTGTAGGGACCTGTTTTTGGTCCCCCGTTATTTCTTGCATACATTAATGATATAGATACCAACTTGAATCATGCTACTGTTACACTACGCAGACAACATTAAGCTGTACCTTGAGATTGTAGTGACGTCATTTGGCGCCAAGGTACAGTAGCCATTACTGCGTTTTCATCTACGCATGCGCAGGGAATAGTTCCGGAAGGAACACGGGAAGAGTCTCATGCGCATGCGTGGAATTCAACATCTAAACGTTCCCGCTCAAATTATTCTCTTTCTCGGTCGGCGGGCCATGAGCATGGACAGGTCAAGCTGTCTCTCCAGCATTCCAACTCTGGGGACAGCTCATTCCTACATTCCGGCGTCTCAGCAACCATGCTCTCTCACAGAAGTCGTCTCAGCAACCAAGATTAAAGCTGCCTATTTCCTCCATAAATAAATATTGTTGTGTTGATAGTTCAGAGTTTCTGCGTTCCGTTATTATTTAGAATTTAATATAGGAAAGCGGGTGTACACCTAATGGTGTATAACTACTTTCCTATAAGATGAAAACAACGAATACTATGTCTAATAGATCTTTTCTGTAATCCGATCTGGAAGCAACACTGCAAAGGATTGCCAACTGACAACTCAAGCAAGCTGGAGACACTTGCGCCGCTATACATTTTGGGAAGAAAAACCCGGAATTTACCTGTTCTATTCACAAAATCAACCTTAAGAAGGCTGCAGTTAAACGAGAACGAAGTATTATTGTTAACGGACGTACGACTTCTCTAAAATCATCAAAAAAGGCCGAGTTGTCCTAGCATTACTTAGTAAGACCTTTGACAGCCACTCAGTAGCTATCTATTTAAAGCTGGTAACCACACATCTCAAGTCTAGAGCCCTTATTCTATTCAGAATATTAATCTGCTGGAATCCAGAGACGTGCAATCAAACGAATACCTTTTGTCAGTCACTTACCAAATCTCAAGTGTATTGCCTCTCTGGTCATTGACACACTACAGTTTCGATGTATAGAAGCTGACTTGGCAGAAACCCACAAAATTATCCATCTTTCCAACAACAACTTTGGTGATCTTTTTAACTGAGTATCTTTACCATTCTACATACTTTCTACATACTTGTAGAATAAAATAAAAACAGTGCAGCACCCTTGACTTTTGGAAGCATTTGTTTTCACGGTCAGAATTGTCAGATCATGGAATAAACGATGCGTATCAGTTCTGTCAGGACATTCCACACTTCCGGAAATTTGCCAACATTACTCCTGATCTGTTATTCTACGCTTTCTTCTTTTAAGACTCTTTTAATGTTCATTTTCCTATTATATTCTGTATATTGCGTATGTATTTCTTAGCTTTCGTTGCTGTCTTTCCCGTCTTGACTTATACGTCTACCTTCCGTCTCTTCTTTTAACCTTTTCTGACGAACTGAACGCACTTATGTTCATTATAATACATACTATCTATACACGGTATACCTACATACATATATTTACACACTAACATGTGTTAGTGTATAACCATACATACACATAACATACAACACATACACACATGAGCATGGATGTGTGGTTAAGAAGCTCGTTTACAGCCACGTGCTTTCGTGTTCAATCCCACTGCACGGAACCTTCGGTAAGTTTCACCTGCTAGCTAGAGTCCCGGGCCGGCTAATGACTTGTGAATAAATTTTTTTGACGGAAAATATATGTGTTTGTCGTTGTGCTTTTGATAACCGGTGCTGGTTTGTTTACGCCCTTGGAACCGAACTGTCCAGCAAATGACACTGTTAGAATAAGTATCAGACTTTAAAATTACTGGGGTTGATCTGTTCAACCAAAACTTTTCAGGATGGTGCCCCAGCATGGCCGCAATCTATTGACTCAAACAAGAGATACATACATACATACATACATATGCGTACGTACACGCACACACATGAATATATAGCGTGCGTCGCTCCCTGTGTGTGTGTGTCTGTGTAGATAGACGCAGATAGATCGATCGACAGATGGATAGATAGAAAGATAGATAAATAAATATATAAATAGATCCCCACATCTATATACAAATGCATATGTAGAAGATCTATAAATACATTCTGCCTGTTCTTTCAATAATCGACTTCTCCCCTACTCCCTCTTTCATCATATTTCCTCGACCTTGATCCTACTGCAAACCCTTTTAATTCCGAATACATTCCCTTAAAAATGTCACGAAGCCTCATTTTCATTTCATAGATATTCCAGGTGTATTATGTATCATAGGTTCTTCAATTCATTAAAAGCACTCCCTTGGAGAGGTACCCTATTTTTGCTAATTACCATTCTAATTAAACAGGGGAGTTTTTTAAATAGTTAATTCCAAGGCTATTCCTTATTACTCAATACAAGATTAGTCAACATTCAAGGGAGACAACCGATAGGAGTATTTTTGCGAGGCTTTGAAACAACTAGAAATTTCAAAATATCGATTATTGTTTCCTTGTCGATCAGGCTTCTTATAGTTCGAATGCTTTCAGCAGCAGCGTTTTTATTTAAGACTGTCTTTATATTACATTACACGATTATTTGTTCGCTAATATCTACACACGATGTATCGTATATCAACATTTACCGAGGACGGAATGAAAAGATTATTAGAATCTAACATATCCTAGGTAGGTATGTTTGTGTATATACATATGTATGTCTATATATGTGTATAGGTATCTATATCTATATATTTATGTATATAATCACTGTAACAACACATGATCTGCACGCACTCACACACGTCCTATATAATTGGTTATCACTTCCAATATCGAGAGAATATTCTCTGTTCTCTGGTGTTCTTTGCGAACTCCCTAATTTATCATCATGGTTAAATCGATTTGTCCCTTTTCTTACAGTACAGGACCCACTTGTTTTCAGGAATATGCTTTCTCGTTGATAATGTTTCGTTTTGGTTTTACCTTTGTTCTATTCTTGCGGTGAGTGGACGAGCAATTAGCTACAATAGACACACCATATACACAACACGTGTTTCTCTGTACAAAGTAAAACAAGAAGAGTAAAGATAAAACACAATAAACACATTGACGAATGAGAAAGAATGAACGAGGGAAATAGAAAATATATAAAGAGAAACCAGATTATTTTAGATGATATATATATATATATATATATATATATATATATATATATATATATATA
>NC_068981.1:3535757-3538690 GCF_001194135.2 Octopus bimaculoides | reverse complement strand
TTTAACTTCTACTTCTTCAGTTTCTCTTTTCGATGAAAAATCTGTATTCCACTTTCTTTCTTCGTTTGTTTTGAAACTGTTGTATATCAAATTTAATTTTCTCCAATCTAAAGTGTAAAAACAAACAGAAAAATTGCTAAGATTTTAAAAAAGAGAAATAATCCGTATATTTGTGTTTAATATTCGTTTCTTGTAACTAAAACTAGACTATGAGATGTAGAGAAAAAACAAGAAACAACATTTAAAAAAGGTTGGGAGAGATTTCTTTCTGCCTTGCCCACCGTCGTCTTTCTCTTTACACACACACACACATATATACGCACACAAACACACGCATACATAATTATGCACACACACATATATGCTCGTATATTTTTATTTATTATATGTTGAGGCTAGACACACACAACGTTAACAGCATCGCGTGTCTCTCCACGATAACAAGGTCACGGCCGACCTCGGAATTTTGTCAACAACAGATTCTACTCCAAAACAAAAACACAACAAAAAAAAAATCCATTTTATTTTTGTTTTTGTTATTTTGATTGTTATTTTAAAAACTCTGACCAGTTATTTCTCTATTTCTGTGTCCACATTTTTCCAAGAAAAAAAAAAAAAATTGCAGTAAGTCTAATTTTTCTATTTTTTCTTACATTCTTCAATGAAATTATTCATTCTGTAACAACTATGCCATTTATTTCTCTTCCTTTGCTGAAGGAACCAAAAGAAAAAATCCTCTTATTCTTTATTTATCTTTTTTTTTTCATACAAACTACTTTCTCTCATTCCGTTTATTTTCAATGCCATAAACACTTCCAATACATTTCCCCACTTCTTTTTAAAGGATAGGAAAATACAAACTTTGTTTACTTCTAATTAAATTTCTTGTGTAACTTTGCAGAGTTTTTTTTTTCCCACCCAAACTTTATGTAGACGTTAGCAGAATTTCTAAAACTCTTTTTGTTGTTGTTTTCGTTAGTCATTCAGAGCCAAGAAAAGGCGCACACTCCGCGGTAAACATGGCTAAGTCGTCCACGTATGCTCTCGAAACTCGCCTCTATTTCCCAAGCCGTTGTTGGAGTGTTTGTGTATGTTGCTATGTAGCACTAATAATTTTAATATTCGAAAATAAGAATAAGAAAGGAAATATATAAATATATTTATACATATAAGTTTTTGGGGCTTTTTAAGGAGCAATAGACTAGCAATATGTTTGATGGTTATTTACTGTACCTTACAAATATTTATTCGTTTTGAAAGAAAGAAAGAAACAAACTTGTTTATATTTCTAGATAATTAAAGCTATTTAAATACTCCGTCTGAAACTAGGTACTTTAAATTTATTTTTCTGTTTCAATACCTGACTGGTTAAGGTCAAATTAAGTTATATTTACTTATTTTCCCATCTTAATTTCTTTCCAAAAGTCATTTAAAAATATTACTCTGCACTTTCTTTGACAACAGAGGAAGAGAAACGAGAAATTCGATTTTCCGTGGGGGTCTTCTAAAATGAAAATATTCAGAAATTAGTCATATTGACATATATATATATATATATAATGAGGTTAGGGGTCACTCTGGAAATTATTATTGTTGTTCTTATGTGCCTTTTTCACTTCTTGAATGGAATGGTAATACAAGATGTAAACCTTTCGCATTATTCTGAATGTTAATGTGAATGCTTGCTATGCACTTAGTCACATCAACGGATGGAAGTTATGCTTTATATATATCTACATCTACATATTTCTATAATATATCTCTATATCTACACATGACAAGTATAGACTACGTGGAACATTCCCTTCTATAACCCAGGCCCTCTCAGAGTCACTTTACAGCTGGTAGAATTATGTTACGCCCGGCTGACACCAAAATAGCGACCTTCACACGTCCTTGACATTTTTATAGAATTTTGGAACATATTTAATTTACTATCAACTTTTCTTTTAACTGGATTCTCTGCTGTGTTTTTCTTTTATTTTACATTGTTTGAAGATGTGTTTGCGTGATATCTTCAAAACACTTAATATTATATTTTTTAAAAGAAATTCTTCGTTGACTTATTTTTTAAAACAATTCACTAATTTTTAAATCATATTTTAATGCTTATTGGCAGTTTTTAATTACTTTTTTTTTGTAGATTTCATAATAAATAAATCTGATTTTCTGTTGACACTCGACTTATATTTTTTCATTCTATTTTTGTTCCTTTTGATAACTGGATTTAAGAATATCTCACTTTTGTGATAGTCCACACACTTTTGTGATAGTCCACACACTATCAGTCGGTGTTTTTAAGGTCAAGGTGACTGTTCTGTTTAATAGTAATATCTGGCTTATATTTTATCATTATTTAATTACTAATAAATTATAATTTTTTTTTAAAATTAGGATATGCCTTAATAGTGCTTTTAGCCTTTTATATTCTTTAATTATCTGTAATTAGTGACCAACATTATTATATTTCAAATTTTACGTTATTTGATTAATGTTTTCTTTATTTGTAATTATTTGAATCGTTTTAAACAGCGAGGCCTAGAAATTAAATGGAACTACCTGATAAGTAATATACACTGTAGGATCGAAAGTATATAGACCAATTATTACTCTTTCTTTTACTAATTAACACCTTTCATTAAGGCAAGAATTATCACAACGTATGAGTTAATTAACATTGTTTGAATATTTCTGTCCAGGTGACTTAGTCACACCTGTTATAACAGATGTTTTTAACCTGACAATTTCATTTTTTTAAAACTGAATCGTCATCAATCTCGTCTCTTTTCTGTTAAATAGTTTTTCATTATTACAGAATTTAATTTTTCAATCTTAATATTTAAATTTTTCCATAAAGATTTTTCTCACGTTTTCCTCTTAACGCAAATAAACCTTAACAATGTTAGGTGAAAGAAGTTTAACGTGTGGCTGGG
>NC_068981.1:3533854-3535746 GCF_001194135.2 Octopus bimaculoides | reverse complement strand
GGGGGGGGGGGGTCAGTTTTATTTGCTTTTATGGCGAGTTTGTTGAATGTAGTGTTTGTGTTGAATAATCACACAAGTTTTGTCACATGTTGTCAACCTAACGACATGGCTGTCTGATCTGTTGCACTGGCTGTTTCCTAACTTTACCTGTTAACGCTTTCATGCCACCACACAGCACTATGCCGTCGTATTGATTATTATTACTTCTGCACTGTGGTCGAAATGTTTCTATAAAAAATTCTATCGATATTCAATACATACCAAGCTGTCATCATTTTTCGTGATTGAGCCGTGTAGTGTAGAGGTCAATGTCAGGGATGCGAGTTCGCTTCTCGGTCTGAATCATTTTGTCACATTTACATATTTAATGACCAAGAAAGGGACTTAGACATTACAAGCAGGCTGTTTCTCGTCCCTTACGAAACTGGCTTTCTAAATTATGTAACATGACCTGTTCCTGCTTTAGTGGTTAGGGTTAGGTTATTTCATACGGGTGAGACTGTGGCAAAGGTAGCCAAGCAAATCTCATTTGAATAAATAAATAAATAAGAAACTAAAAATAAATCCGTGTGGTATTTGAGCAGATATTCTAAGTAATTTAATATACTTCTCTGCACTAACCACTGCCACGGCCACTAATCTATCAAGGTTGAAACAACTAGCTACTCCTCACATTTCTTATAAAAAACAACAAAACATACTTTGTACTGAAAAAACAAAGCACTATTATATTCATCCTAAATCATCGTAATCGTTTTAACGTCTACTTTTCCTAGCTTGCATGAGTCAGACGGAATTTGTTGAGGCAGATTTTTTTTCCTGCAACCGGATGCCCTTTCAATCGCTAATTTTCGACTGTTCCCCATCAAGGTAATCGTGGAAGATTGGAAACAAATAATACCGCTTGTATAACAGTGATGTTTGTTTACAACCATCATCTAGTGTCAAGGCAAAGTTTTGATGGGTTCAAATCTTGAAGGTGATGTCCCAGCATGACCACAGTCCAATGACTGAAAAAGGTAAAAAAATAAAGCTTGTAAGTCTGAATATTTGAGATGAAATATTATTATTCTTGACAAAAACAGATTTCAGACCATTAATCATTGTATTCACCGTATATACTATAAAATGCCCTCGTCTATAAGACGCACTCCCGACTTAGAAGGTTCGAATCGGCAATTTTATCATTTACCTGGCTATAAGTCTCAGCGACTTTTACGATACTGGAGAGCAAAGTTCGATTAGGAATCGTGCTGACGTAGTTGTTGTTCGGTAACCGAGCTTTCAGAAGATGACTGACAACAACTGTTATCCCGGTAAGTCAGTGCATTTTTGAAACCATTGTTTATAATGTAAAATTTTATCCTTTTCAGTTATTCCAAGTGTCAGAACTTCAAGCGTGGCTTGTGCCTAGAAAATATCTGAAGTTTTTTATACGATGCACTTATAAGTCGCACCCCTCCCTCCAAATTTAGGTGAAAATTTCAGAGAAAGAACTGTGACTTATAGCTGAGCATATATGGTATTTAATATATATATATATATATATATATGGAAAGAAACTCGGGGAGAGTGTACCAGCAAGTGGTCCTCAGAGGAGAGACCCCCTTTAGGCACATGTGTTTCGGCCCTTAACTCCTGGCACTCTAGGGGGTGGCGTCAGGCTACATCTGAGTCATGACTCTGGGATGTCCACCTGCTGTCCGTTTTAATACGCCTTAGGTGGGATTGGTTTCTCTGGTTTCTAACACTGCTGTGGCCCTGAAAAGGGCTAAGAACCTGTTTCCATCTGGGTATGCTGGCAAGCGCTCAAACGACCTAGGTGTGAGGGGTTTTTTCTCAAGGTCCCATATATATATATATATATATATATATATATATATATATATATA
>NC_068981.1:3526918-3533077 GCF_001194135.2 Octopus bimaculoides | reverse complement strand
TATATATATATATATATATATATATATATATATATATATATATATATGCATGCATGCACACACATTGTTTTCTTTTGCTTGGTTCAGTCTTTGGACTCCAGCCATGCAGGGGCACCACCCCTCGAAGGGCTAAGTTGAACGAATCAGCCCCAATACTTATATTTTTTAAAGCCTGGTACTTATGTTATTAGTCCCCCTTTGCCAAACTGCAAAGTTACAGGGATGTAAAGAAACCAACACTGGTTGTCAAGTGGTGATGGGACCTTGGTACGGGAGTTCCAGGGTTTTGAAGACTGTGGAACCACCTCTTAACCACTGTTGTTCCCAGGTGAACTCGGGCTCGGAATAGTAGCACCTGTTGGGATCCTGGTTGTGGGTTAGCATGTCAAACAAGCCCTGCCTTACCTTCCTCTTCCTTCATCAAATCTAGAACAGCATCTGTTCCAGCTACTGGCAGCTGCCTTAGTCACTCACCTGTTCTCCATTTGTCTGACATTTGGCAGCAAATCTGATATTTCTTTTGTGTTGCTAACATCTCCAACTGGACAAAGCCAAGTGGGTTGGCTGTGAAGGCACCCCACGGCATACCATGGATGCAGCAGCTTGCGGCAGTCTCCAGTCATCCTGGCTCTCCTCCTTGCTACTGGACCAGTCGTGGACAAGTCAAGTTGTGCAGTGAAGGATCGTGTGCCCTTCCCATCACTGGACACAAATCTTTGCACGGACTTCAATCCATACGATCCAGTTATACATCATGTGATCATTCAACAGGATGTTATCAAGCTTGAGGGTATGAATAAACGAACACAATCAGAATAGATAATCAATGTTTACTGTAAGTACTGGGGTTGATTTCTTCAACTAACTCTTAAAAGCAGTACTCCAGCATGGCCACACTCTAATAATTGAAACAAGTGAAAGGATATTGTTAATTAATGAAGCTGTAATAAGTCTGAGTTGCAGCCTGTCTTGGTTTATTATTAATTAGTGCTTTATCACTGAAAACTTAAGTCTTCAGATTTGTGTACCATTAATTGCAGTTAATTACTCATTAAGCATTCTTTTAATTGTAAAAGTGGATAAAAATAGAAACTTTTCAATTAAGTCAGGGTGTGAAGGAGACTTTGCAGGTGCCTTTCAAATGGGAAAGAATTAATAAAAAGATAAATAAAAAAAATGGTGAGCCTCGAATTCTTCTCAAAGTTAGTTGTGACATTATTTACGCCATTTACAATGTTGTCCTTTGTAGGACCGCCATGTTCTGTCGGCAAATAAACTTTACACCATGTCACCTTCAGAAAAAAACACTTGTTGACCGCTTTGTTACCATATAGGCACAAGTGTGACTGTCATCATCATCATTGTTATCATTGTCGTTTAACATCTGCAAAAGTCTACATACTTCGAGAAAAGAAAAACGTCTAGAAATATTTTGATATTCATTCAGACATCATGAGATTAATGCAAGTTACATTTAACCTCTACAATTACAAAAGATGCTCAAAGTGGTGGCCTTCAGCTTCCAGTCACTTACTAGAATGGTAAGCTGCTGCTTGGGCAACATTGGTCAAAGTGCCCAATGGGATTGCTGCATATGCAGTTTCAATTTCTTTCCAAAGGGCATGGCATCGACCACATTTGGATGGTGCTTTTTATGTGCCACCGGCATGGGGAGCCAGTCAGGTGGCACTGGTAACGACCCATGCATGAATGGTGCTTATTGCATGCCACCAGCACAAGAGCCAGTCAGGCAGCACTGGCATCGGCCACAACAACAATTTCCATTTTTGAATGTGATTTGATTTTTGATTTTATTTGACTCAATAGGTCTCCTCAAGCACTGCGTGTCGCCCAACGATTCAAAAGTACTTTTCAAATGGGCTGCTTATGCGACACTGCTGTAGGCTATGGTTGTGATCTCACTTTACTTGTCGGGTCTTCTCAATTACAGATGTCTGAATAAATTTCATGTTGAGATATTTCTACATGTTTTTATTTAACTGAAGTGTGTATACATTTTTTTGGCAGACTCATCATCATCATCATCATCGTTTAACGTCCGCTTTCCATGCTAGCATGGGTTGGACGATTTGACCGAGGACTGGTGAAACCGGATGGCAACACCAGGCTCCAATCTAATTTGGCAGAGTTTCTACAGCTGGATGCCCTTCCTAACGCCAACCACTCAGAGACTCTGTATATATAAGCACAGACATGACTCTTTGGCACCTTGAACAAGAACATGTGTCTTCTACTATAGCCCTGGGCCAACCAAGGTCTAGTGGGTGGGTTTGGTTGACAGAAACTGAAACTTGTGTGTGTGTGTGTGTGTTACTAGGTCATTTGGAAACATTCGTTGTATTTCATGACATTGTCTATAGAGGAAGCTTTATATTAGTCATGGTTGTTGGTGGTGGTAGGATTGACTAATCCCTGGTCAGCTGTGATTGACTAATCCTTTGTTACACGACTAATCATACGAATGACTAAGAGCAACCCAGTAATCCACAGACCTGTTATAATCCACAGGCCTGTTATAATCCACAGGCCTGTTATAATCCACAGACCTGTTATAACTCTAGCAAGATGAGGGCCATATGGCACACCCTGGTTCGCTGTGGGTATGGCGTAGTGTAACAGTGTAGGTATGTCTTTATATAGTTGTTAGCACTGCCAGTTGTATCATAGTATAAAGTAACTGGGACTCCATTGGTTACGACAACGAGGGTTCCAGTTGATCCGATCAATGGAACATCCTGCTTGTGAAATTAATGTGCAAGTGGCTGAGCACTCCACAGACACATGTCCCCTTAGAGTGGTTCACAGGGAGATTCAACGTGACATCGAATGTGACAAGGCCGGGCCTTTGAAATACAGGTCCAACTCATTTTTGCCAGCTGATTAGGATGGAGCACCATGAAATAAAGTGTCTTGCTCAAGGACATGATACACCACCCAGAATTGAACTCCTGACATCATGATTGTGAGCCGAATACCCTAACCACTAAGCTGAATGCTTTCACTGTGATATAAAGTAGTTCTTAATATTTTGTACTGCAGGGGGAGGTGGTGAGCTGGCAGAATCATTAGCACATCAAGGAAAATGACTAATGATGCTTCACACATCTTTACATTCTGAGTTCAAACCCCACCAGAGTCGACTTTGCCTTTCATCCTTCTGGAGTCAATAAAATAAGTACCAGTTGAGCACTGGGGTCAATATGATTGACTTATCTGCTTCTTTGATCTTGCTGGCCTTGTGCCAAAATTTGAAGTCAGTATTATATCATACAGTTGAGTTTGGATTCCACCAAGGTCCACTTCCCTTTCATCCTTTCAGGATCAATGAAATAAGTACCAGTTAAATACTGAGGTCAATGTAATTGCCTAGCCCCCTTCTACTCCCAAATACCTGGCTTTGTGGCCAGAGTAGAAAAGAATATTATATTGTACAGCAGGGTGGTGGATTGGCAGAATTAGTAGAGCATTTGACGAAATGCCTGCGAAGTATAGTTACAGCCCTTTATGTTGTGAGTTCAATCCTTGCTGAAGTCAACTTTGCCTTTTCACCATTTGTGGTTGATAGAATAAAGCACCAGGCATGTGTTGCGGTTGATTCAATCTACTAACCCCGTCCCCACCAAATTCTTGGCCTTCTGCCTTTGTTAGAAATTTTAGAACAGAAATAGGATTGGTAACAACAGAGCATCATATTAAACTGTTGTTAATGTAGTAGTAGTAGTAGTAGTAGTGGTAGTAGTAGTAGTAGTAGTAGTAGTAGTAGTAGTAGTAGTAGTAGTAGCAGCAGCAGCAGCAATAACAGTGATGGTGGTAGTAACAATAACAGAAGTAGTAGTAGTAGCAGCAGCAGCAGCAATAACAGAAGAAGTAGTAGTAGTAGCAGTAACAGTAGTGGTGGTAGTAGTAATAGTAATGATGGTGGTGGCAGTAGTAGTAGTGGTGGTGGTTGTAGTATTAATAGTAGTAGTAGTGGTGGCGGTAGTAGTTGTAATGATGGTGGTAGTAGTAGTAGTAGTAGTAGTGGCTGTCTGCATTGATCACCTTTTTTGTCTATTATTCTTCTGGGATGATTCGATCATTGTATTTCTTCTGATCATCATCAATTTCACAAAGAACATTGATTCTTTGATCAAAGCATTCATTCTCTCTTCTATCTGCAATGCAACCAAATAAATGTTCCCAATCAAAAAATACACTTGGAGTTGGTCCCACAGTTTGATTTTTTTTTTGTTTTTATTGAAAGTCTTGTTTGCTCAGCACTGGCAGACTCTAACTCGTTTGAAACCAACTTGTCTGAAACACTCCTGGTTCTTCAGCATGAACTTCCTGTTTAAAATAATCTAAATTAAAGCTTTCCAAATTTCATACTCTTTATGTTCCAAACATTATCTTAATAAAGACAAGTTATTTTACTAAATTCTTTATGATTTTCAAAATGATTTCAAACAAGGTGGGTGTAACCGAACCACTTATGAGTACCCCTCATTCGTTGGACAATAAACTTTGCTTGTGAAGACCTATTGAAGCAAGTGAAATCAAATCAAAATCGCTGACGTGGCTGATGACAGTACTGCCTGATTGGCACTCGTGCCAGTGGAACGTTAAAAGCACCATCTGAACGTGATTGTTGCCAGTGCCACGGATTGGCTCCCGTGCCAATTGCATGTAAAAAGCACCATTTGAGTGTGATTGTTGCCAGCGTTGCCGGACTGGCTCCCGTACAGGTAGCACGTAAGAAACACCTTTTGAGCGTGGTCGTTACCAGAACTGCCTGACTGGCACGTAAAAGCACCCACTACACTCTCGGAGTGGTTGGTGTTAGGAAGGGCATCCAGCCATAGAAACACTGCCAGATCAGACTGGTGTCTGGTGCAGCCTTCTGGCTCACCAGTCCTCAATCAAACTGGCCAACCCATGCCAGCATGGAAAGCAGACATTAAACGACGACGATGATGATGATGATGAAAGGCAGTGCATTTCAGTAATGAAGAATTTAGTAAAATAACATTGTGATTAATTAAGCTGGTTTTTGGAACATAAATTAAAAAGAAATTTTGATTAAAGGTTTTAATTTAGATCACTTTAAAACAGGAAACTTGCTACAGAACGAGGGTGGGGGAGGCTCAGGCAGGTTGGTATTGAAAGGGTTAAGAGAACTGTTTTAACATGACTTGAGCTAATGAAAGAAATTGGCCTACTACAAATGGCATTGGAATCTCTTTCAAATGGCATCATGATGTCTTTAAAACGAGAGGGTTACATTGAGTGGTTTAATTCTAAATGTTCTGCATGAATAGAAAAGATGGGATGGTCATGGCTGGATCATCATTGATTACAAGCCTGCTCAACTGGGGCTAAATACCTTAACCACTAAGCTATGTGCCTTCACCTCACACATCATCATCATCATTGTTTAATGTCTACTTTCCATGCTGGCATGGGTTGGATGGTTTGCCTGTGGACTGGCAAGCCAGAAGGCTGCACCAGGCTCCAATCTGATCTGGCAGAGTTTCTACAGCTGGATGCCCTTCCTAATGCCAACCACTCTGAGAGTGTAGTGGGTGCTTTTTTTTACATTCCATCAGCATGGGGGCCAGTCAGGTGGCACTGGTATCGACCATGCTCGAATGATGCTTTTTATGTGCCACCGGCACAGGAGCCATGCTCAAATGGTGCTTTTTACATACATATGTATTTAAAATAGACAGGTTTTCAGTTCCCATCTGCCAAATTCACTATAACAATGCTTTGGTCTCCTGGAGCCATAATGGAAGACACTTACTCAAGGCATCATGTGGGCCTGAACCCAAAACCACAAGGTCAGGAAGCAAACTTCTTAACACAGAGCCAAATCTGCCCTGTAGAATCCTACCTGAAATCAATTCCTGTCCAAGCTGTGCTAACATGGAGAAATGGACGTCGGACAAAAGAAATATCTTTTAAACGGCAATAAATCTGTTCCAAATATTATCTTTATTTTTCTCTGTTGATGTTGAAATTATAGGTTTTGAATTTTAAAGTCCAGATTCATGACATTTGCTACTCTCTTGGTGTGTGGTATAACAGTCGCTGCCGTCGTACATGCTGGTTGTTTTAGAAAAACAAGTGCTTAATTCCAAGCCATATTTCTACAGTTTT
>NC_068981.1:3521918-3524418 GCF_001194135.2 Octopus bimaculoides | reverse complement strand
AATTACACAGTTGCCAATCTATAATTGCTGTAATTATATTTAACTGATCTCTAAACTAACCCATCTCAAATATTTTGATTGATTTTTAATTTATTTCTTTACCAGAACCAAAGCCATACAAACTCATTTTCACCATTTATTGTTCGTAATAAATGACTTGGAATATTTCAAACATGGACGTTTATTTTAGAAATGTGTCTGTCAGTTTAATACATCTGCTTCAGTTTGCCAGTCGACAACAAATGAATATTTAAAGTTTGGATGCTTTTATTATTTTTTTTTATAATAATTTTGTGTCTCATGTTTGTTTGCTTATTCTTTTTTTACCTTTTTATCTTTTGGTTATTTCTATTTCGGACGTATCTCCATGCCTCCTCTCCTCCTCTGCCCCAACGTCTATGGACTTCTATGGTCCAGCCCTAGCCATCCGCCTCCATCACTTACTTCTGCTTGACTCTTTCATTCAAACTATTTCAAACCATTCACTCTTTAAAGGTGTTGTCTGTGCTTTCATCTTCGTCATCATCATCATCACTATCATTTCATGGCTGCTTTCCATGCAGGCACAAGTCAGATGGTTCGATAGGAACTGGTAAGGTGAGAGTACTGAATAGAATTTGCTTGACTACTTCAGCATGGTCTCTACAACTGGATGCCCTTCCTGTTGTACTGGGTGCTTTATATGTGGCACCAGCACGGGTACTTTATACATGACGCTGCCATGGGTGCTTTATATGTGGCACCAACATCTGTGAGCTCACGAGACAAGGACCTCTCAGCTGAGAGAGGGAGTGGAACCGGGAGATTAGAGATTACATAGAATCAACAACTGTTACCACCCCTCTCATGTTAATATTACCTTCTCACTACCCACTTGCTACCTCACCCCCCTCCCTCTGTCTGTGTGTCATAAATCCCTTGAAAACAGTGTTACTCACTTCCAAACATGTCTCCAACAATGGGGCTGCTTTCTGTTTCCATCAAACCCACTCACAAGGCTTTGGTTGACCTGGGGTTACAGAAGACACTTACCTAAGGTACCACACCGTGGTATTGAACCTGAGACCACATGCTCGCAAAGTAAGCTTCTCGACCATACAGATATTCCAGCACCTGTTGTCGGTTGGGCCCTGTCATCCAGTTTGCTCCATCTTTGATCATCACCACGGAATGGTTAGATTGCCAAGAGGGGAGACATGCATCTATTTTATTTACTCGTTTCAGTAATTAGACTGTGGCCATGCTGGGGCACCACCTCGAAGAATTTTAGTTGAAAGAATCGACCTCAGCACTTATTTTTTCTAAAGGTTGGTACTTATTCTATCAGTCTCTTCTACTGAACTGCTAAGTTACAAGGAAATAAACACACAAACACCAGTTGTCAAGTGGTGGCGAGGGACAGACAGACAGACAGACACACACACGCACACACACGCACACACACACAATGACAGGTTCTTTCAGTTTCCGTCTACCAAATCCACTCACAAAGCTTTGACCATCCTTGAGCTATCGTAGAAGATACTTGCCCAAGGTGCCATGCAGTGGGTTTGAACCCAGAACCATGTGATCGGGAAGCAAGCATCTTACCACACATATACACCTGCACCTATGTAAACTCTTTCTCCTATGAGAATTAAAACTTGTTCCATCTATATTTGCATGAAAAAGAAGAAAAAAACAGAAAAGATGGCTGCTTAAAAAGAAAGAACACCCCCACCACGACCACCCAGAAAATAACTGAATAAAGAGAGAGAGAGAGAGAGAAGCCAAGCAAATAAATAGTGGTCATTGGTCATAAATTACATTATTTGACATGTATTTGGTCATTTTCAGTGCTTGTTGATAGATAATAAGAGCAGATGTCCATTAATTCCAAATATAATGATTATAAATCTAAACTGGTTTCTTATTGTTTGATGGGTTTTGTTTTCATATCAAGTTACATTTTGACTATTTCCAGAGATCATCTGGTTTCACCAAAGTGTACAGACTGACTGATTTATCATCAGCAGGTCTCTTTAATGTCTTCTTTCTGTAGGCTGCTGCTGCTGACAGAAGGCAGCCAGGGAAGCTTAGCTGACAGTAAAACTTGTAGACTCCAGTGCTACTGGTTTTCTGAGAACGAGTAAGAAAGAAGCATTGAAAATATTGGTAATGCTTACTCTTTACTCTTTTACTTGTTTCAGTCATTTGACTGTGGCCATGCTGGAGCACTGCCTTTAGTCAAGCAAATCAACCCCTGGACTTATTCTTTGTAAGCCTAGTACTTATTCTATTGGTTTCTTTTGCTCAACCACTAAGTTACGGGGACATAAACGTACCAACATCGGTTGTCAAGCGATGTGGGGTGGGGGGACAAACACACACACACACACGTATATATATATGATGGGCTTCTTTCAGTTTCCGTCTACCAAATCAACTCACAAGATTTTGGTCAGCCCGAGATGATAGCAGAAGTCTCTTGCCCAAGGTGCCACACAGTGGGACTGAACCC
>NC_068981.1:3510602-3521552 GCF_001194135.2 Octopus bimaculoides | reverse complement strand
TATATTTGTTCCTCTTACCACTCTTCACTCCTCTAACATTGTGTTGTGGACCACACATATATTGAGTTCTACACCAGGTTATTAGTCTCACTATGCCTATGTGAATTATTAAAACACACACACACACATTTTGCTGTGCCACATTTTCCTATATGTGTGTGTGTGTGTTATTATCACCATGTCTTGGCTGATGGTTGTAAAATGAGCAACGCTGTCGTACAAGCAGTCTCCCCCCCCCCTCGTATCCAATCTGCTGTGAAAACATGTCTGGCTATGGAGAGAAATATCCCGGTTGCTTGGCAACAGGGGAGGAGGAGGACTGGCAACAAGAACAACGCCTGACTGTAGAAAAATCTGCCTCATTGAATTCCCTCTAACCCATGTAGGATTGGAAAAATGGATGTTAAAACGATGATGATGAAATGGAAGATGGGCAATAAAAGACAAAACAGATATTTACAATTTGAGATTTATTATATCAAATATTTGTTTATCTACATTCATTTTATTATTATTATTATTATTATTATTGCTTCCATTGTTGTCAATAGTTGTAAGCTTTCTTTGATAAGCCTAAATTCTAAAATAGAACTATTTTTTGTCATACTTCAACTGTGATTACTAATAGAAACGGCTAAACTACTCTGCTCTGACAGTTGATTCCAGGGAATTTATTATTTGTTGCTAATATCGTTAGCAATGAATAATAATGAACGAGGCAGCAGATATAGGAGAGTCGCAAGCATAAGTGTGGCTGAGAAGCTTGCCTTGCCAACCATGCTTAGCAGCTGTTCAAATGCTGCCGGGACTGACTTTGTCTTTGGTCTCTTTTGAGGAGTGGTGGGGGGTCGATAAAATAACTACAAATTGAACACTAAGGTGAATGTCATTGACTCACCTCTTCTGAAATTGCTGGCCTTGTGCCAAAACTTGAAATCATCATCATCGTGGTTATTATTATTATTTTTACTATTTATTGTCCTTGCACGACTTCTAATGCTGGAGATGTACTACGGCACCAGCTGTTCGCTACTAGTGAACTAAGGTAACACCCCTTATTTTTCGAGCACCTTCCGGAGTATTTGGTTGGTTCCAAGCAGTGCTGTTTTCTGCAAGTGCTCCACCCTTATTGCAGCCCCTATTTGTTCCATATACTTCTCAAGATTTTTACTCACTGTTCCCAGGGCTCTGACAATTATTGGTACTATTACTGCTACCTTTTTCATCGACCACAACTGCTTAACCTCCCAAGCTAACCTGTCATATCTCTCGACTTTTCTTTCTTCCTTATCGCATACCTTGTTGTCTGCTGGGCATGCTATATCTATGATCCAGCATAGTTTGCTTTCTTTCTCAATCAACACTATGTCTGGTTTCCTATTCTCTATCGCATGGTCGCACTGAATCATAAAATCCCACAGGATCTTTGCATTATCATTTTCGATGATGCCTTCAGGTTGATGTTCGTTCCACTTTTTTACTCTGTCAAGTCCATACTTGTTGCAATAATAATAATTGTTGCAACAACAACTTTGCAACAATTACTGTTATTATTATCATTATTATTATTATTATTATTATTATTATTATTTCTATTACTGTTATTATTATTATTCACTTTTCACTCCCTCTGCTTTCTGCAGTGTCAGTCTTCTCCATACTCGTCTCTTTAATCACCCCTCAATACTTTGTTCTTTATTATATCCACCCCTCCATCACCCATTTACTGTCTCTTACTTGCCCACACACCCTTACAACTTCTATGCACACACGCACACACATATCTTGTTCTGTTCTTCTGTCCTCACTCTGATCTAGTCTCCTTGTACCTTGTTTTCTCTATTTTTATCTCTTTTCAGCTCCCCCTGACTATTCTCATCTTCTCTTCTATAATGTGAGTGGCCATGTAGCTTCTTTACAACAAGAAACCTGTTCCAGCCCCTTCTCTCATACTTTTAACCCTTTATCTTCTGCCATAGAGTTGCCTCCCTTCTGTACTATAACCCTAATCAGTTGAAAGGGATCTTCGTCATGTGAACTGCATGGCAACCTCACTAATGCTGGTGCCATGACAAAAAAGCACCCAGTAAACTCTGTAAAGTGGCTGGCCTTAAGAAAGGCATTCAGTTGTAGAGGCCCTGCCAAATCAGAGATTGGGGCATGGTGCAGCCTTCGGGCCTTTCTGATACTGCCAAACCGTTCAACCCATGCCAACTCTTTAGTCTTCACATTAGTCTGTCAAATGTGGTGCTTATTTCTTCATTTTGTTTTCAATTAATCCAGCATTATCTTTTCAGCTTTTGGATTACGATGATGTGATTGCTTATTTTTTTAGAATGACATAGTAAGGTAGGTGTGAGAGGCTGGATTTGACCAGTTTCAACCTAAAACAGGTAGAATATTTTGGCCAGACACAACCAGTTTAAAAGCTAAAGCGCTAAACGCTGATGATGATGATGATGATGATGGTGATTGTGCCTGCATTGTCTTAACAACCACATGGAAATTACTCATACAAACTACTGCACTGTATATAGCCAATCCTAAGTTTATCATTCATGATTTGTCATGAATGATGAATAATCTAAACACAAGCAAATAAATAGATAGATCTCTAACCATTAGTCTTTTATAAGGACATGATAGCTATGACTAATAATATAGCGTGCGATATGTAGTTTATATTAAAACGATGTGATTTTTCTTATCTGTTTATGACCCGTTATTGATTTTGATTTTATGTCTCCACCTTCAAATACGTGGGGAAAATTTTATTTCTAAATTTTTGGTTCTTTATTTTCGGTTAATATAATCACACTGCACCACAAACCATTGGTGGTTTTCTTATTTTTTTCCTTTTTTCGTTGCTGTTTTTCTATTTTTCTATTATCCTCGATGCAGAAATGTTATTATTTTTTTATAAGTTTCCTCTTTATCGCTCTTTTTGAAGTAAATGTTACGCAAAACCTGTTATTACTCGGTTTTAAAATGCTTGCCAAAAAATGGAGATGTGGGGAGAGAGAGGCACGATATTTTAGGATGTAAAGGAAATTGTTTGTAGATTTGTGCACTTAATATTTAATTTTATAGATTAACGTTTTATGAAGAATTTTAGGGAACATATTTTAGGGACTGTTGTTTTGTTATAGTCATTTCATCCTTGGAAATTAAATCTAGGGGTTACTTAACATATTTGATGGCATGTAAGATGCACTTTTTTGTCAGGAATAATTGTGTCAAAAATTCACCCTGGGACCTGTTTGTGAAGTTGGGCCTATATTACATGCTTTAATGCTCTAAAAAAAATTTGCATCTGTATAGATTCCAGGTTCAGTCCCACTGTGTAGCCCCTTGGGCATGTGCCATCTATTATAGCCTCAGGACAACCAAAGCCTTGTGAGTGGATTTGGTAGATGGAAACTTAAAGAAGCCTGTAGTGTTTGTGTGTTGTATGTGTCTGCGTATTTCGTCTTGACATGTGATGGCTGTTAATGGAGCATTGCCATCATATGAGTGAAGTTGTTTGTTTCCAGTTTTCCATGAAAGTCATGTTTGGTTATAGGAAATATTACCTTGCTTGGAAACAGATAAGGGTTGGTGACAGGAAGGGCACCCTGCCACAGCAAATCTGTCTCAACAAATTCTGTCTGACACTCTGCTGTTTTAGATGAGGAGTTCATCTTGATCTAAGCTGTAAAGTTTAAGTCTGAACCCCGTTAGCTTTGACCCTTAAGTATTGAGGTTACTCTATCAAATGTAATGCCTATTGATTTACACTGTTTTCAGTTAATCACAAACTATCGCATAGCTTCAAGATTTCAATGTCGCCGTCGTCATCATCATCATCATCATTTAACGTCCGTTTTCCATGCTGGTATGGGTTGGATGGTTTGGTTTCTAATCTGGCAAGGTTTCTACAGCTGGATGCCCTTCCTTGCCAACCACTCCGAGAGTGTAGTGGGTGCTTTTACATGGCACTGCATGGGTACTTTTAAGTGGTTCTGCACAGGTGCTTTTACAAGGCACCGTATAAGGTGTGAAAGGCTGAATCTGGCCAGTTTGAAAATATAACAGGTAGAATATTTGGGCTGCATATGGCCGTTTTGAATGCTAAATGATTGAATCCAGTTTTCACTCATTTTGCACAAAGAACTGGGTGCATCATCTTGGAATATTTAACACCCATGTTCCAATTCTGACCTAGGTCAGACAGTCTGACACAATCTGAAGAATTAGAAGACAGCATTGTGTTTTCCACTGTCTACTTTGGCACAATTTCTACTGCAGAATGGTGCCTTATGTATTGTCTCTGTGAGAGGGAACAGGCTAATGAAATGTTGCGTGTCTTAACCTTGGCTGCTGCAGCGATGACAGAGATATGATATACCCCTCCCCTACCTTATCCCTTCAGTTTGTATTGTGGTATCTTGTCAGTTGCCCCCTCTAGAGAATGACTGAAAGGCATAAACTAAAGCTGTTGTTCCCTGGCTGAAGGAATATGAGTACATTCTGAAGGAGGGGGTCCTGGCTCTCAATCGGTTTTGACGACGAAGGTTCCAGTCGATCCATTCAATGGAACAACTTGCTCCTGAAATTAACATGCAAGTGGCTGAGTCCTCCACAGACACACATACCAATAACATAATTCTCTTTTACTCTTTTACTTGTTTCAGTCATTTGACTGCGGCCATGCTGGAGCACCGCCTTTAGTCATGCAAATCGACCCCAAGACTTATTCTTTGAAAGCCTAGTACTTATTCTATCGGTCTCTTTTGCCAGCATCAGTTGTCAAGCGATTTGGGGGGGACAAACATATATACACACACACACACACACACATACGTATATATATATATATATATATACATATATATATACATATATACGACGGGCTTCTTTCAGTTTCCATTTACCAAATCCACTCACAAGGCTTTGGTCGGCCCTTTGGCTATAGTAGAAGACACTTGCCCAAGGTGCCACACAGTGGGACTGAACCGAGAACCATGTGGTTGGTAAGCAAGCTACTTACCACACAGTCACTCCTGTGCCTATATTCTGTGAGAAATTCAACATGATACAGAGTGTGACATGGCTGTCCCCCTTTGAATTACAGGTACAACTCACTTTTGTCCGCTGTGTAGATTGGAGCAACGTGAAATAAAGTGTCTTGCTCAAGGACAGAACACGCTGCCAGGAAGCGAACTTATGATCTTCAGCTGAATACTTTGGCTCAAGGGAGTGGGTGTCGACTGTCCCAATTAGAGAAAAGGATGAGGTAGGGGTGAGTTGTGTGAAATGATGTAACTTGGAATTGAACCAGAATAGCAAACGGGACTTGTTAGCAGATGACCTTTGTTGAGTGTTGGTACTAAGAAGAGGATTAAGAGATAAATAGTTTTAATATTGAATTGACAAGATATAGATTAACAAAGAGATAAAAAAAGGAAAAGAGAAGAGAGAGATGATCTTTTTCCTGCAAACACCTCTTGTATTTAGCAACAGAACAAAAATTGCTTTTATTATTAACAAATATAAACGAATAAATCTCAAAGAATGGTATGATTCCTGTTCTCACAGAAAAGCATTGTCATAATTCTATAGAGATATTATTCTATATTCAAAATTATTGAATCTTTCTGTCCCTACAACTGGTGACATTATTAAAGATTTAAATGAATGACTACATGCATTTTCTTTATTTCCCATCCCCTATTCCTCCTTCTCTGTCTTTTTCTTTTATCTGTTTCTCTATCTAGTTGTTTCTTTCTTTCTTTCTATCTATCTATCTATCTATTTATCTATCTCTACCTATCTGTCTATCTCTTCCTATCCGTCTACCTATCTGCCTGCCTATCTACCTATCCACCTGCCTATCTATCTATCTATCTATCTATCTATCTGTCTATCATCTATCTACCTATCTGTCTATCTCTACCTATCTGTCTATCTCTACCTATCTGTCTATCTCTTCCTATTTATCTACCTATCCGTCTACCTATCTGTCTGTCTATCTATCTCTGTCTAGTTTTCTAGCTTTATCTGTCTTGCTTTTTATCTGTATATCAAGCCATCTCTCTATCCATCTTTCTATCATTCCATCCATCTCTCTATGTGTCTCTCTGTCTACCTGATTATCTATCAGTCTCTCACTTCTCCCTCCGTCCCCCCTCTCTTTCATGCATGCATTTTTTCTCAATAAAAGAATCCATTAAGTTCTTTTAAATTCTGTGAAGAACTGTAGAAACACTTTGATTTAAGAAACATTTGCACATTTTAATTTTCTCTTTTAAATTATTCTGCATAGTTAGTTCCATCAAATGGAAATGGTTTCATTTTATTTATTCATTTATTTCTTCTCATTCTTATTAATTTACTTGCTAAGGTTCTATTTTTTTCCCCTTGTTTTGCTTTTTATTTATACACCTATAAATATTACAATATTTTACAATTTACCAAGCAAAATATAATGATAATTATGATAAAACCCCAGTAAAAACCAAAAAAAAACAAAAACAAACTTGATCAATTAAAACAAGTCTGTGAAGACGCAGCACAGAATGAAAAAGAATCCAGTCTTTTAGTCTTGTCTTTTTTTATTGGTCTTCATCGATTGTGCCTTCGCGTTGCACAAGAAAATGTGTGACCGAAAAACATGTTGACAGTTGTTGCAACTGGTGCATTCCTAGTATTGGCAGGCAGGAATCGAGTACAAAACTGTTACCATGGAAACCACTCATCTGTAAATATTCTACAACGCAACCACAAGACTAGACGCATTAGATGTGGCAGATATTCCGAACTCTTGTATTCAATTCCGACTGTTCCAAGATGACAGTAAACTAATATGTTATTAACAGAATGGCGAGAAATTAAATTAGAGGAATATAGCGTAGGAAAAAAAGAAAAAAAAACATGGAATATTGTGGAATGGGCAAGTGTGGGTGTGATGGGGGGGGGGGCTCTAGGATTATGGAGAAAATATAATTACACATAGTTTGTGTACCTGTATATCACGTGTGTGTGTGTAAGTATATGAAATGTGTGTGTATGTATGTATATATATATATATATATGACAGACGCATGTCTATCCATCCATACACACATTTGTATATATATGCACATCGGTACATACATATATGCTCATGCATTATATATATATTTAAGTGCTTGCTCATTCACATACTCTTGCACAGATATACATGCACCCACCTCTGCATAGTTGTGTGTGTGTGTACATGTATATATACACACACACACATATGTAGGCATGCATTTCTATAAATACACACAGGCTGCTATATAAATTTGCATGAACTACAAGCATGCACGTGCGCTCGTTTGCTCACGCACACAGCTGCATGCATCTTATGAGACGCATTCTGAAAGCATGCAACACAAAGAAATCAATATCTGTTCTATTTTAACAGACCCTAACAAAATGCGAGTCTTCAGTTTGACTGCACATACAGCTTGCATACAGCGAGGCTCTCTACATTGTTTTACTAAGGCATCACCGCCTTCTCTGTGGGTTACTCTGTAGGTTCCCTTTATCACAGTTGAGAAAGCCTGTACATGACTGTTCTTTCTGCTAGAAATAGCAGCCAAATATTCCTGGCGTCTTTAAACATGTTATATAACTTATATAATGTGGTAAAAGACGAAGACAGGTGGTGTAGACAACAAACAGATGTATTAGTTTAACGCTCGGGAATTGAAAAAGTCTTTAACATTTCGAGCCTATGCTCTTCCACAGAAAGAAACAAGGAGAGAAAATAAATGTATGTAGTGGTTAGCGATCTGTTATGGAAGTTAAGAAAGTATAAAAATAATAATAATAATAATAATAATAAAGGTTTTACATAAAGTTTAAAAAGGGCAAAGGCTTCAGACGTCGTGGTGTATTGGAGCGATTTCTTATCAACAGATGGGTCCGAGTATATAATATGGTAGCCTGTTCTTGATATTCCTAAAATAGATGAGGTGGTCATACTTGGAGTGCCCTGGATCATAGATTTGATTGGCTGAGGCTGATATGTGGGCGGAACAAAAATAGTTGATATGGTAGATAGCTATAGATGTAAGTTTGGTTGTACGGGTAGGAAGTTTGTGAAAGCAAACTTCTTGCCTACAGCGTTTCCACTGCACAGCACCATGGACAAGAGTCTTTTATTGTGGCACCAGACTGACCAAAGTTTCGGGAGTAAATTTAGTTGGCAGAAATTGAAAGGAAACCCATAGAGAGTGTGTGTGCGTGCATGAAAATTTTAGGGGAGGGGACTAGTTGATTACATTGTTCCCCAGTATTTCACTGGTACTTATTTTATCAAGCCTGAAAGGATGAAAGGTAAAGTGAACCTTGGCAGAATTTGAACTCAGAACATGAAGACAGATGAAATACTGCTAAGATATTCACCTGGCATGCTAACAATTTTGCTAGCTTGCCACCTTGAGAATAATAATGTTTTAACCCTTTTGTTACCATATTTCTGTAGAGATGCTCTGTGTTTCTTTCAATTAATTTTAAATATAACAAAGAATTTAGTGAAATAACTTAGTTATCATTAAGCTTGTGTTAAGAACATAAATTGTGACTAAGGTTTGGTGGAAGATTTTAATTCAGAACATATGCAAACAAGACATTTGTATTACAGAGCCAGAGATGGTTTCAGCCGGCTTGGTGTCGAAAGAGTTAATGAGATTTTCTTATTCAAGCAGATAAGAAGCTAGAAAATAATAGGCCAGGTATAACAATACTAGACAAGGAAAAGAGAAGCTGCTTACTAATTGATCCATCATGTCCATTTGATTCTAGGATTGTAAAGAAAGAGGATTAAAATCAAGCAAACAAAAAAAAAAAAAATACAATCCCTTAAAATTTGAAATTGCAAGAATTTGGAGTAAAACTGTAAAGGTTGTGCCTGCAGTAATTGGTGTGTTAGGAACTGTTGGTAATGATGTAGAGAAATGGTGGAAGGAGATTGGAATAGAATGCCCTGGAGAATGCTTCTCCAGAAAGTTTGCCTCTTAGAGACAGGAAAGATTATCAGGAGGGGTCTAAGCACTTGAAAGATTATTGAAAGCTTGTGGATACCTGATGTTACAGGTAGTAACTGCTGCCCACACAAATTCTACCTGGAATAAGAGCAAGCCCCACCAATAATAATAATAATAATAATAATAATAATTATGGTGATGAGGAGATAAAAACAAAACAAAAATGTCTAAAAGTGACAGTAGGAATAGAATTAGCCTAGATTAAAGAGGATTAACCTAGATTAATTATGTGTTAGTTATTTCAAGTAGACTGCATTCACATGCGTTCATTTAATATGTGTACTTATAAGACAAGACATCATGTACAGGCATGGTTACATGGTAAGGAGTTTGCTTCCCAACCTATGTGGATTTGGGTTCAGTTCCCACTGTGTAGCACCTTGGGCAAATATTTTCTACTACAGCCTCAGGTTAACCAAAGCCTTCTCAGTGGATCTGATAGATGGAAACCGATAGAAGCCCATTTTGTGTGTGTGTGTGTGTATTTATATATATATACTATCCGAAATGTATAGTATTAAATATCCATCACGGCTGATCTTACCAATTGGTTTCGCATAAAGAATACAAGGGAGTGTTAGGTAACAATCCGATTATATAACTTTATGCTCATCAGAGTTAGCCAATATAGAAGGGAATATGGTGACTGCTCTCTATTGTTGGAGGTGGATTGGCACAACTGCTGTAAAAAATGGTGGTGAATATGTGTGTGTGTGTGTTCAAAACAATTCCAAAACGAGGTGAGATGGATTTGTCATTTTAGATATGGCAAGACCTGCTGATGAAAGTTAAGGCACTAGCCAGAATTTGAAATTATGATCTAGGTATATCTGTTACCTCATTCTACAGCTTTTTAGCTGAGATAGTATGTTAAATTCTACTCGTTTGCCTGATTTCTGTTGGTCCGTTACAGTGAGATTGGTGGATTGGCTAAAAACTTTGACTCTCCTTTCTAGCAAGCTGGTGTTTCGTGTACCCACTATTATTATTATTATTATATATATATATATATATCAGGTGAGGGTTGGTGACAGGAAGGGCATCCAGCCATAGAAAATCTACCTCAACGCATCCCATCTACCCAATGCTAGCATGGAAAAACAGATTTTACACGATGATGATGTGTTTATTACAGTTTCTGATTATCAAATTCACTCACACAACATAAGTCAGCTCTGTCGTAGAAAACACTTAACCAAGGCATGCCACAGAATGGGCCTGGACTCAAAACCAACATGAACCTCTTAATCACATGATCATGCCTGCACTTATGATACACTCCCAAGCATCATTTCAGGTTAAAACCACTTGACGGCCAGAGTATAAAACATATCTTGTGCCATGAAAGGGTCATTGTGCTAATAATAATAAACACATGCACTGATTCAGTATCACTTCTTTATTGTTGAGACTCAGAGCAGACCTCAAAGAGAGAGGGGAAGTCACTTAAAAGGTTGCGAATAGCAATGAAAAGACTTTGACTAACAACCAACCTATTGATCGTTTAGTCAACACATTAAACAAGTGATTGATTAGTTAGTTGTTTATATATTTAACCAATTGGCTAACAATAAAGAAGTGATATTGAACCAGTGCATGTGTCTATTATTATTATTGGCATAGTGACCCTCCCAGGACAAGATTTATTTCAACATAGGAATTTATGGCAAGTATCTTGCAAAGCAAATACAAGAATGAAGTAGAATAAAATGTAGTTTCACATCAAAACCATGTTGTCATCAAGTATTCTTGCGAGTAAGTCTTATACCCATTTCTCATTTACACCAATCACATTTTATCTCATTTTAACAAAATTCTAAAACCATTGGTAGCGCCATAAATTCCATCTCTACCACCATCTAGTTTCAGTCTCCCCACCTTTTTTTTTTTTTTT
>NC_068981.1:3505696-3510592 GCF_001194135.2 Octopus bimaculoides | reverse complement strand
TTTTTTTTTTTTTTGTTTCTGCCATATTTCTCTGTCCAGCATTTGTTTTTTAACTTTAGGGCAGTATTCACGTGGTTAAAATAGTTTATAAATGTTTCCACTACAAACTCTGGACTTTGAAATGTTTCAACCAGAGACAATAGAATTTAGTTACATATACTTGTCCATAAGTAGCTGTTGACTTGAAAATATTATTTCTGTTTGATATGCGGCTCTTTTGTATTCACAATAGCAATTACTGTCACTAGATTTATTGTCAGACATCCAATTCCGGTGAGCTCTGACAGCTACATGTGAATCTTATCTCCTAAATCAGGCAATACACCAAACTTGTTGTTGAGATGGAATTAAATTTAATTATAATTGGATAAGAGTAAATCACCTCGTTATCATCCTCGTTGTTTTAGCATTCATTTTTCTTTGCTTGCATGGGTCAGAAGAAATTTGTTGAGAGAGATTTTTCTGCAGCCTGATGTCTCTCCTGACACCAACAATCCTCACTTGTTTCTAAGCAGGGTAATAATTCCCTTAGTCCTTTGAATACAAATAGCTGAATGACTGGACATGTTTTCATGGTAGATTGCAAACAAATGGCACCACTTGTATGGTAGGAATGTTCATGTGTGATATCAAGGTAAGGGAGGGGGCTCAAACACTTATGTGCACACATGAGAGATACATAGACAGACAGCTAGATAGTTAGACAGATATGTAGATAGATATATAGATAGATGGGCAGACAGGTAGATAGATAGGCAGCTAGCTAGATAGATAAATAGATAGGCAGATGGATAGATAGGTAGATAGATAGAGAGGCAGACAGATAGACAGACAGACAAGCAGATAGATCAATTGATCATCTAGGCTTTTTTTAGTCTCCATCTACCAAATTAACTCACAAAGCTTTGGTCGGCTGGGAGTAAGTGTATACTTGGAAACATTTGTCCTGGGTGGTGCATATTGAAGCTGACCCCAAAGCCATATGGTTGCAAAATTAGTTTCTTAATCACGCAGCCATGCCTGCACCCGTTTTGTAATTAAAACCAGAATAAATATATTCCCTTTGTTGGATTTTTGGTTTGAAGTCATCAAATTATGAATTCTCTTTTTCCCAAAGACAAGGAATTTCAATGAAGAATGATAGCAAATATTTCATTGTTGCTGATAATAACTTGAACACTGTTGCCATTGAAATCTTGACTAATTAATACCATAAATTATTAAAATTAATTCCTGTTTAATAATGGATCATCGTTTTATCTAATTAAAACCTCTCCAAAGATATTTACTGAGAATTCTTAATTATTTTGATAAAACTTTCTGTAAATGAAGTTTAAGCATCATTACTACTAGAAACTTTAATAATGGCTGAGTGTATTGTTGCTTTTGACACTCGTATCTCAGAGTATTGAGAACCAAACAAGCTGTTAATATTTTAATACCAACACAATGGCTATTTCTATCATAAGATTAAAAGACTGACTATTATTATTTTAATATTGCTTTCAAATTAAGGCTGTGAGCTGGCAGAAGCGTTAGCACGCTGGGCGAAATGCTTAGCGGTATTTTGTCTGCCGAGGTCAACTTTGCCTTTCATCCTTTCGGGGTCGATGAATTAAGTACCAGTTGTGCACTGGGATTGATCTAATTGACTGCCCCCTCCCTCCCCCCAAATTTCAGGCCTTGTGCCGAGAGTAGAAAAGAAAAAAATATTAAGACACTGGCAAGGCGGCGAGCTGGCAGAAACGTTAGAGGTTGACTTTGCTTTTCATCCTTTCGGGGTCGATGAATTAAGTACCAGTTATGCACTGGGGTCGATGTAATCGACTTAATCCCTTTGTCTGTCCTTGTTTGCCCCCCCCCTCCCTTATGGGGAATAAAGAAGTAAGAAACTGAAAGAACCATCTTTACACACACATTCATGTGTGTGTGTGTGTAACCTTGACTTGCCATCAAGTGAAGGTTGTAAACAAGCATCACAGTTATACAAGTGGTGTTGTTTATTTGTAGTCTTCTATGGAATACTTGTCTGGCCCATGGCAAATAATTACCTTGTCTGGAAATGAGTGAGGGTTGGTAACAGGAAGAGCATCCAGACATTGAAAATCTGCCTCAACAAACTCCATCCGATTCACACAAGCATGTAAAAAGATAGATGTTAAAATGATGATGATGACTCAAACTCCTAAAAAAACACAGGTACATGAAATTAGATATGGCTTTGTACAATGACTGACTTAAAATTTATTTAATCTTTCGTGAATGCTAAACAACCTTTGTCTTTCATAATTTCTACATCATGTCTGTGTATGTCTCTTTCTCTCTCTCTCTCTTTCTCTCTCTCTTTTCCCTCCCTCCCTCTTGCTCTCTCTCTCTCTCTCACTCTTTTCTCCCATGCCATGTCTTTATTTTCGTACACAAAGCTGTTGTACAACTCATTTCTCTGAGTGTGTATCTCATGTTTTGTTTTATAATCAGTTTAGAGTATTGATTGTTTTTACAGTATTCAGTTCAATGCTGGTAATTAATTATTCAATGTTAAGTGGGTGTGTGGGTGGTGTTAATCCTCTGGTGGTGGAGGAGTAGTTCTCTATTTTCCTTGACTTGTTGTCATTCCTGTAGATGAAGAACAACCTTTACTTTTATACAAAGTTATCAGCCATGATTTTAAACACGAACAATCAAATAGACATGACCGAAGTTAATCCAGAAATTTCTAATATTTGGAGAAGGTTGGTGGGTGGCAGAATTACTGGTGAAGAATTGTGGATAGACAAAATACTTTGCAGAGTTAAGTTGCAATTCTTTGAGTTCAGTTCTTGTCAAGGCCACCTTTGCCATGGGTCTATTCAATCAGGAACATCCTCCTTCTGGATTTCAAATTTGAGGTCTTGTGGCCGATGCCAGTAACCCCTGACTGGCTCTTGTGCTGGTGGCATGTAAAAAGCACCAACCAAATGTGGCTGATGCCAGTACCCACTAACTGGCTCCTGTGCCGGCGGCACGTAAAAAGCACCTGCTACACTCTCAGAGTGGTTGGCATTAGGAAGGGCATCCAGCTGTAGAAACCTTGCCTGATCAGAATGGAGCCTGGTGCAGCCGCTGGCTCTCCAGACCTCTGTCACACCATGCAACCCGTGCCTGCATGGAAAACGGACGTTAAACAATGATGATGATGTGTTCATTAAAAATCATTAATATTTACTTTTGTGGTCGTTAAATATTGGTTTCAAACTTTGGCACAAGAACAGCAGTTTCCGGGAAGGAGTCAGTCGTTTGCATTGACCCCCAGTGATCCACTGGTACTTATCTTATTGACCCTGAAAGGATGAAAGTCAAAGTTGCCCTCAGTGGAATTTGAACTCAGAACATAAGGGGGAATGAAATACCGCTAAGCATTTTACCTGCTAACAATTCTGCCAGTTCTCCACCTTCTCGTGGTTGTTGAGTATTGATATCTAGTCCTGTGTTTCTTAAAAATCATTAATATTTAATCCTTTTTTCAATTCCTGTGTTTGTTGAAATTCATTAATATTTAGTTCTGTGTTCATTAAAAGATGTTAGCATTTAGTCTTCATCATCATCATCATCATCATCATCATCATCATCATCATCATCATCATCATCATCATCGTTTAACGTCCGCTTTCCATGCTAGCATGGGTTGGACAATTTGACTGAGGACTGGTGAACCAGATGGCTACATCAGGCTCCAATCTGATCTGGCAGAGTTTCTACAGCTGGATGCCCTTCCTAACGCCAACCACTCTGAGAGTGTATTGCGTGCTTTTATGTGCCACCGGCACGAAGGCCAGTCAGGCGGTACTGGCAACGGCCACACTCAAAATGGTGTTTTTTACGTGCCACCTGGACAGGAGCCAGTCAAGCGGCACTGGCAATGACCTTGCTTGAATGTTTTCTAACGTGTCACCGGCATAAGAAGTGCCAGCAAGGTGACGCTGGTAATGATCATACTCAAATGGTGCTGTTTACGTGCCACCTGCACGGAAGCCAGACAGCTGCTCTGGCAATGATCACGCTCGGATAGTGCTCTTAGTGCTCCACTGGTACAGGTGCGCTCCACTGGTACAGGTGAGCTCCACTGGTACAGGTGAGCTCCACTGGTACAGGTGTCTTCTGTTCAATATTTCCTCACAGTTGTTCAGATTGCCTCTTTCCTGTTTAGTTCTAACATGCCATACATTAACATCCTGGACAACACATTAAACTTCATCCAGTGGTGTGACTCCAGCCTGGTTGAAGTTTCAGAGAATATGAATTTACCCCTTAATTGCCACTAATCTCAGGTCCAACCTGTCCCAGCATAGTTCTACTAGTTAGCCCCCGCCCCTTAGTTATAAGGTCAAATAACAGTTGGTCCCAAGGCTAAAGCATACAGGACCAGAAGAAGGCTGGCCTCTGGGCATGTCACACAAACCCTTCGGTGTGTGGATGTGCTCCCCCACCAATGTCCTTTGAACCAGTTCCTCTGCTTAAGGGTCAAATAAGGTCCTGTGTTTCAAGGGTAAAATTTGGGAGAACAAAAGAGTAGCAGAGTAAGCAATAAATGAACTGGCAGAAGTTGGAGAAGAAAACCATTTGGTGTAGCTTTCTAAGTGAAATCATGAATATTTAGACTTTGGAATGGAGGTGCATGGTCACGGACATCGAGAGGTGTGGCACAGGGAGAAAGAGAGAGAGAGAGAGAGAGACAGAGACAGAGACAGGCAAAGAAAGAGGCAGGGACATAGTGAGAGAGAGAGACAGAGACATACAGATAGTGAGAGAGAGTGAGAGAGACAGAGACATACAGATAGTGAGAGAGAGAGAAAGACAGAGACAGGCAAAGAAAGAGACAGGGACATAGTGAGAGAGAGAGACAGAGACATACAGATA
>NC_068981.1:3498226-3505686 GCF_001194135.2 Octopus bimaculoides | reverse complement strand
AGAGAGAGAGAGAGAGAGAGAGAGACATACAGATAGTGAGAGAGAGAAAGAGAGACAGAGACGGGCAAAGAAAGAGACAGGGACATAGTGAGAGAGAGAGAGAGAGAGACAGAGATGTTTATACTTATGTGGAGAGTAAAATATAGACAAGGTTTGATCTCAGAAGGTTGAGGTCCTGAGAATAGATCTACCTGTTTTATGTTCAAACCAGCCAGATCTGGCTTCTTACACCTACTCTACAATGTCATTCTAAAAAACCCAACAATCACATCATCAAAATTTCAAAGCTCTGAGATAATACATGATTAACTCAAACCAATGTGAGTAAATAAGCATTACCTTTGACAGAGTAATTTGAATGCTGAAGGGTTAATACAGAGCATTTAGGGGTGGGACACAATGAGGAAAAAAGTGAGATTCCTGCTGTTACTGTTGTTTAGCCACAGGTCTGGGATTAGCAGGTATATCACCGAAGGCATTCCTGCTCTGATCATTTTGTTTTGTTTTCAGACCTGGTGCATTTTGCACTACATTATCTTATGTGTTGAACATCCCAAGTAAAGTGTGATTTCAAAGAGATTTTGCTGTTGTTTCTAGCAGATCATTTGATCATGTTATCTGAAAGTGGAAATGGTATGCAGTAAGCTACTTTAGAAGAGCAGAGGTGGTGGTGGTAGAAATGACTAACAAGAAATGACATGTTTTTTAGCCAATGGTCAGTGTACTTTGTCCAGTCACCTAAATGGTGTTTGGGATAGTGAGGGGTGGGTGTTTAATGGGTTGAAGTATTTCTTGACTTGAAGAGGGAAAAAAAAACCTACTCTTTCAGAGACTGTTTTTGCCCATCAAAGTGTACAAAACTAAACATGTGACTACAAGGCCACCAATTAAATTAGAATTTTGATTTATTTAATTAATTTTACTTCATGCAATTTTTAACATTCCCTTTATATTAGAATAATATAACAAGGGGGCCAAATCTCCCTTAACCCAAGCCGTATCATAACATATTAGATGATAATGTCCTGAATACACCTTTCTAGAACAGACATGATGGCCATGGTTGGAAGATCTTTTTGTACAGCATGTATATCTATTTGCTCTACCAAGACTGACCAGGGGTTAAACAATGACAATTTTTTGTTTTGTTTAATGTTTATTGAAAGGAACACTATTTATAAAATTTATTTGAAATTGGCAAAACAACCCTTTCATAGAATCTAGATTGTTTGATGAATATTACAAAAAAATAAAAATTTGTAACTAAATTTCGTTTATTCTTAAAACAGTAAAAATAGATAAATTACTTTGAAACTATCCAAATATTATGATTATGCATCTGCAGCATAAAAAAAAAACAACGAAACTTTACGTATTAGAATCGATTAATTTTAGACTTGGCATGCTACTTCACAATAGTTATTTGGTAAGGCGGTACATAAAACGTTACTAAGATAACGGACTGCATTAATGCTTCTCCAACTTTTTCTTAGCTCTCACCTTGCCTCCCTTACTTTTACTAACACTTTTTCTATTCCCCCCTTGCTATATGCACACATGTTGTGATGTTACCTCATGCAACAAGTGCAGTGGCTGCCTTTATTGTATGTATGGAAATACCCACAAATTTTAACTGACTCTTAAACTTTGTTTAAAATTTTGTTTATAATATATGTGGTTTATATCATTATCATCATCATCGTTTAACGTCCGCTTTCCATGCTAGCATGGGTTGGACAATTTGACCGAGGACTGATGAACCAGGTGGCTGCACCAGGCTCCAATCTGATTTGGCAGAGTTTCTACAGCTGGATGCCCTTCCTAATGCCAAAAAAAGAAGGCGTTCCCATGCCGGGAATCGAACCCGGGCCGCCTGGGTGAAAGCCAGGAATCCTAACCACTAGACCACATTTTTTAACTTATTTACATGTGGACGGCTAATATTTTTGTTGATGTTGATGTTGTTATTGTCTTTGTTTATGTAATGGAAGTTACCAAGCAGGCTATCATAATATTACATTTATAATTTTTTTGAAAGTTAATATTGAATTAGGAGACAAAGACTAAAAACAAAATTGTACAGCTGTATCTATCACCACCGCCACCACCCCGCCAGCTCATACCCCCCCCTTTATCTCTAGTACTCATTAAATTTTCCACTGCCCCATCCCCACCCTTACCCTAGCTTTTTATGGTTCTTGTTACAGTTCTCTGAGTGTGTGTAGCGTAAATCAAACTCTTACAAATAAGATAACTTTGTATAATGTGAGAAAGATAAATGTTTTGATGTTTCTGGCAAGTGCCATAAAGGAATGAATGAGGAGCTGTGTGTTGGAAAGTTGTGAATGAAGTTGAGAAAGCATTCTTTGACTTCTTTCACCCTTTTGATATCAAACCACACCTAGACCCCCCCACCACCACCTCCGCCAGATTCTTTTGTAGAAACTCCTTGTTTTAAAGTGATCTAAATTAAAACCTTCCACAAAATCTTCATGTTAATTTGTATTCTGAACATCAGCTTGAAAATTCCAAAGTTATTATTTCCAAGATTAATTGAAACATCTATTTCAGCAGAAACATAGTAAGAAAAGAGTTAACGTCAGAGCTCACCTCTATCACTGTACTGCAACATAAAACTTATCTGAATTTATAAATTTTAGTAATGGTTTTTTCTGTTTTTCACTAACACCCAATTTTATTGGTTTACTCACATTCTAGGCTTACATGGTGTCAGAAAGCTGTGAATGAAGTTAAGAAAGTATTCCTCAACTTCTTTAATGTCATAACTTACCTCTTTCACCACACCACAACATAAAGCTTATCTGAATTTACAAATTTTAGGAAATTTTATTTCTATTTTTTGCCAACACTCACTACCAATGTGGTTTACTCACATTCTAGGTTTACGTGTCTGTCTGTGTGTATTTTCCTTTACTGTTTAAGTACCATTTACAGATAGCAAGTCAACGATTTCATTTTTAGGTTTAATGTTAGATTTTACATCAAATGCACTTAGTAAATCTGACACTGGTCGTTGGACTTTTTTTTTTCTTTCACTGTTCCACGCCTTATTGATTTTAAAGTAATGGTTTCCGAATGGTTCTGTTTATTCATGGCACACTAATAAAAACGAATAAAAATATTTTGGTTTGCTTTGTATATAAAATAAAATGAAAAAAATGTATTAGAAAAAGGTATTTTATATAAACATAAATATATATATATGTATACATATATATATCAGTCTGTAAATATAATTTAAACTACGGAAAATTATTAAATTTTTTACTCTTTTATACAACAAATAAAGCATAATTCCTAATATTTTATGTCTCAGACTTTTAAATATAATATTGCTATTTTCACGATGCACCTAGTTACACCTCACAACATATCATTTGGAAATCATTACTTTAAGTTGTTTGTTAGCATTTTTAATTTAGTAAAATAACTCTGTCATTATTAGTGTTTGGGACATAAACCAAAATGGAATTTTGATGGATGGTTTTAATTTAGATCACTTTAACCCTTTTCTTACCATATTTCAGTTAAAATACACTGCTTTTGTTTCAATGAATTTTGAAACTCTTTTGCTAAATGTTGAATAAGAATGTCATTATTAACTCATCGACCCATTATCCCATCTAAACAAGAAGTCAACACTGTAATCTTCAATTATAAAGTAATGGATTTTGTTACAGATGTTTGGGAAACCTATTGATATCAAACAAATATTTTTTTTTTCTCTCTGGAAAGTTCTATGGGGAAACAGACACAGTGAATCTCATCATCATCATCATCATTGTTGTCATTGTTGTTGTTTAATGTCCATCTGTCTATGCTTGCATGCATCAAACAGAATTTATCGAAGGAGATTTTCTACAGCTGGATGCTCTTCCTGTTGCCAACCTGCACCTTGGCCAGACATGTGTTTCCCAGAAGACTGGAAATGAATAGCAATTGCTTGTAAGATGGATTGGCTCCTGTGCAGGTAGCACGTAAAATACACCATTTTGAGTGTGGCTGTTGCCAGTACCGCCTGACTGGCCTATGTGCTGGTGGCACGTAAAAGCACCCACTACACTCTCTGAGTGGTTGGCGTTAGGAAGGGCATCCAGCTGTAGAAACTCTGCCAGATCAGATTGGAGCCTGGTGTAGCCATCTGGTTTCACCAGACCTCAGTCAAATCGTCCAACCCATGCTAGCATGGAAAGCGGATGTTAAACGATGATAATGATGATGATGGTGATGCTCATTTACAACCATCACATGATGTCAAGACAAAAGTACACGCAAACACACATAAATACACGGGCTTCTTTCAGTTTCCACCCATCACTCCACTCACAAGGACTTGGTCAATCCGGGACTGCATTAGAAGACACTTGCCCCACAGACACTGTGCAGTGAGCCTGAACCCAAGAACACTTAGCCAGGAAGCAAACCATGCCTGCAGATCTGTTTATGAAAAATGGAATTAAAAGAAGTGGAGCGAAATAAATGCAAATAGAAATCACAGCAGCCAAAACAATGGAATATTGTTATTTACCAATGAAGGAGAAACTTCCTTTTGGATTAAACAATAATCACTTGACTGCTGCTAGCATCGGTACTTGGATGAAGCGGAGAAAATGTATTTTCTGCGAACCACTCCTTACTTTCCAAACTAACTTCCTGAACTATAAACAATGTGGCAAATATTTACTTCCAAATTTTGGTGTTCTTTGTTTATATACTTTAAAATCATGTTAGAGTGTGTGTGTGTGTGTGTGTGTGCGTGCGATTGTGATGATACAGTAAATAGGGGAGAGAGTGAGAAATGGTATGTAGTTGGGTAGGTTGCTACAATGTGCTTCCGAACCGCATGGTTTTGGATTCAGTCCCACTGTGGTACCTTGGGCACATGTCTTCTACCATCGCCTCAGACTGACCAAAGTCAGCAATTTTTCAGCACCCCTTTGTGTATGTGTATGTATGTATGCATGCATGTATGTATGTGTGTATGTATGTATATATATATGTATATATATGTATATATATATATATATATATATATATATATATATATATATATATATATATATATATATCACAGAGGCAAGGTGGCTGAATTCCTTTCGAATGTTTGGCCTCATGGAGGCAAAGTCGCTGAGCTTGTTTCGAGTGTTGGGCCTCACGGAGGCAATGACCAAAACCTTTGGCATTATGTCGAGCTTGAGAAGAAAACCCATCAAGCCAAGCAAAATCGCAGTCATGGCAGATACCGGTGTCATGCAAATGGCACCCGTGCCGGTGGCATGTAAAAGCACCCATTACACTCTCAGGGTGGTTGGCGTTAGGAAGGGCATCCAGCCATAGAAAACCATGCCAAATCGGACTGGAGTCTGGTGCAGCCTTCCAGTGTGCCAGCCCAGTCAAACCGTCCAACCCATGCCAGCATGGACAACAGACATTACACACACACACAGGTGAAGGGGCAAACAAAAGTATTCAACACATTTAGTAGGAATTATATGTTATTATTTAAAGCAGTTTGAACTGGGCCCCAGGCAACTTAGTTTCGTAAGCTCCTTACAGGAACTTAGCTTGTCAGGTTCAGGTTATATCAGCCAAATGACAAAGCTTCAAGATTATGCCTCATTAATTCAAAACAATATGAATAAACGAGCATTACGTTTGAGAGAGTAATGTAAATGGCAAACAGCTAGGTGTGAAACACAGATGGCTGCACACACGCAAATGTGCACGTGCACACACATACACACTCTGAGATCTTCACTGAGGTATTGTTACCAAGTAAAATCATTCCAGTGATTGCAACAGTCATTTAAATCCGAAACCATTCTGCTTTTGCAATGGAATTATCACCCGACATTGGACTGCTGCAATGACAAATGTCGCCTTTATTGGGATGTAACTCAAATTAATAAAACATTTGTAATAATTTATTGGCCTTTTTATTAATTTAACCCTTTCATTACTGTATTTCTGTAGAGATGCTCTGTGTTTCTTTCAATTAATTTTAAATATAACAAAGAATTTAGTAAAATAACTTAATTATCATTAAGCTAGTGTTAGGAACATAAACTGTGACTAAGGTTTGGCGGAAGATTTAAATTCAGAACTTATGAAAACAAGACATTTGTACTACAAAGCCAGAGGTGGTGCCAGGTGGGTTGGTATCAAAAGAGTTAAGAATTGTTTCTCTATTACATATTTTAACCCTTTCGTTACTGTACTTATTTTGAGATGTTTTGTGTTTCTTTCAATTAATTTTAAATATAACAAAGAATTTAGTAAAATAACTAAGTTATCATTCAGCTAATGTTAGGAACGTAAATTGTGACTAAGGTTTGGTGGAAGATATTAATTCAAAACTTATGAAAACAAGACATTTGTACTACAGGGCCAGAGCTGGTTTCAAGTGTGTTGGTATCAAAAGGGTTAAGAATTGTTTCTCTATTATAGATCTTAACCCTTTTGTTACCATATTTCTGTTGAGATGTTCTGTGTTTCTTTCAATTACTTTTAAATATAACAAAGAATTTAGTAAAATAACTTAGTTATCATTCAGCTAGTGTTAGGAATATAAATTGTGACTAAGGTTTGGTAGAAGATTCAAAACTTATGGAAACAAGACAGTTGTACTAGAGTGAGAGGCGGTTTCAGCCGGGTTGGTAACGAAAGGGTTAAACTTTCTTAATGGTTTATGTGAAATGTTTGGTGGCCTAAATTTTAGATTTTAACTCGCAGAATGGATGTAAATGGTTACCTTATATATATTGCTTTCTTTTCCTCTCACGGAGAGAATCTTTAAAAAATGTTTGAAGCAAGACAAACAGAATCCATGACTTTTGCATCTTCTATTATAATTAACCATACTGCTGGTGTTTCATTTATTGTTTATTTTTAATTCTTTGTCAAACTGCTAAGTTATGGTGATGTAAACAAACCAACACCGACTGTCAAGTGGTGGTGATGGACAAACACAGGTACAAAGACACACACACACTCATATATATATATATATATATATATATATGTGTGTGTGTGTGTGTGTGCTGGTGTGGCTGTGTGGTAGGAAGCTTGCTTCTCAATCACATGGTTTTGGGTTCAGTCCACAGTGTAGCACGTTGGGCAAACGTCTTCTACTATAGCCTTGGGCCAATCAAAGCCTTGTGAGTGGATTTGGTAAATGGAAATTGAAAGAAGTTCGTGTATATATATCATCATCATCATCATCGTTTAACGTCCGCTTTCCATGCTAGCATGGGTTGGACGATTTGACTGAGGACTGGTGAAACCGGATGGCAACACCAGGCTCCAGTCTGATTTGGCAGAGTTTCTACAGCTGGATGCCCTTCCTAATGCCAACCACTCAGAGAGTGTAGTGGGTGCTTTTACGTGTCACCCGCACGAAAACGGCCACGCTCGAAATGGTGTCTTTTATGTGCCACCCG